>NW_010298864.1:0-15938 GCF_000700745.2 Antrostomus carolinensis | reverse complement strand
AAGGGACAATGAATGCTGCCTGGGGTTGGACCAGAGCAGGACAGCGGCTTGTCTAGGTTCTATTTGGAAAGACAGTCTCCTCCCAACTGCTCACACAGAAAATTAAGTTTCCCATACCATGAGATATATCTATAGGCACCTGTCTGATAGACAGGCACACACCATGAGGGGGTTTGGTTCACTGCAACTTGCTATCCTCAACTCCTCATGGTTTCGAGATTTTTAGTATGAGTAGCCATTCTGTGTGTGCTGAAATATGGCAACAATATTATTTAGTATGTGCATACAGATTTTTTTTCTGTTTTCTAAATTAGTGATTTCAAAACAGTAATTTCAGATGTTATTGTCAGTGCAAAAATAATGATATGGATAACTGGAATAAATAATGTATATTAACCTTTATTTTACTTTTGGCATAATAGCTTTATCTAAGACACATAAAAGCAATCTAGCTCTGATTGCTACTCTGAGGAAAATGCTTTATCTGATCTTTGCAGTGAGAATGTATATACAGAGAATCAAATGGATGACCTTGGTTTCACCTTGACAATGACCAAATTATTTTCCTGTTCTCATGGAAATAGTTTCTTTTCCCAGATTTAGAACTAAAGCAAAATCTTTCGAAGTATAGAGACTTAAGAATAGTATGTGTGTATTCTACATGCACTTATGTGCATATACTGGTCTGTATTTGGGATGTGGCACTGCACCGCATTTTAAATAATGTTGTGAATTACATGGCTCATAAGATTATCACAGAAATTGTCTGAGGAGGGGTTGGCTCTAAAAGTGTCTTTTATTTTTTTCTATCTAGCAGCTGACAGAAGCTTGTTAACTTAAAAGGAGATGCTGCATCTCACTGAATAAATATTTTAACAACATCATAGATGTTTTTCCCAATGCTGCAGCACATGGTGGTTTCAGCTTCTAAGCACATAACTATAATCCTTATTTCAGCTTGGAGGGGAGGTTAAGAGAAAGAGGGTGAACATGTCTAGTGGTGAAAGGATGGTAGGTGAGGCTCAGCCAGATAAGAAAGCAAATGATTCTTTAATAAATGACCAGCTTGTCACTTCAGCTAATTTTGTATTCCTTTGTTTAAGACCTGCTAGGGTGCTTTTTGGGATTCAGTGCTAAGGCACAATAGCAGAGCCTATTGTTACTATTAGTATCTGCAAGTATGCTTCATCCAGGGTGATTTACACAATCAATGGTAATTACTATTGGAAATAATTTGGTCCAGGCAGAGAATCTTGCTTTCAAAGTAAGAAATTGCTGCTAGGTGCTCTTAATTTCCCACAAGGTGTTTAATCCAGCCTTCATGTACAATTCAGAGTGTGCTTTAGAAACAAGAAAGAGAAAATTTATTAAGACATTATCAACTTCCATGTAAACTGTGCTAAGGAAGCATGCTGCTCCAGTGTACAGCATGAGAAAAATGCTTATTCTGAGTCTGAATATTTTTATAGTCAAATATAAAGGTCTACTTGCAGAGCTGCTATACAACAAGAAAGAAATAACTTTTTATGTGAGAAATGTGGAGGTTTATAGAGGGAAATCCTTACATCCATCTTTGAATAATTCTCAGTTTCCTATTCACTTGTTCCATGAATGGTAACAGTACCACCCCATGCCACAATCCTTCCCTCTTCTGGGCAGAAGAAGAAATCTGAACTAACTGAAGATTTCTGTAAGTAAAGATAAACAATATTTACCTTTTTTTAGGATGAGATGAACTGCTTCAGGAGAGAAATTTGTTTCTCTCTATTCACTACAGAGAAATTCTGGAGTGATTTTTGTTTAGACCGGGCACCCGATGTCAGATGCAGATCAATTTTCCCTAAAAGATGGGTCATATCCAATCTATTCTCTCCTGTGTGGCAGTACTCAAGTGTTTGCTGGCCATTTGATATTTAGAAAGTTATGTCTAGCCACACTGTCTCACTGACTTCCTCATCTGTCCTTTAAAAGGAGTAGTAATGAAGTTTATCTTCATATTCTCATTTTTATACCCTCATCCCCCAAACCAGCTACAAACACACATCTAATCCTTGTTACCACTACCTTCCTGTTTATATAAGATTGCTCTGTTTTCCTGGAAATAATGATTACAGGTAGTCTGAGTCTTTCCATGCTTCCTGCTGCTCTGTTCCAATATGTTGCCTTCTTTTCCTATTAATCACCTCCTCTTCCTTGCTGTGAGTGCTAGTAGACAGATCCCTTCTACTTTATTTCATGCATTGCGCACTACCTAATTACACTGGAGGAGTTGTGCTTTATAAGTCTGAATTGTTTGTTTATTTATAAGAGCTATGTACAAAAGTGGTAGAATTACAGGAAGAATCTTAGCCCTGCGTACACAGACTGGTGTCTTGCCTCTCCCTCCAAACCTCTTTCTTTCTTGCAATTGGTGTTTCTTCACCAAATTTCAAGCATGCTACTCATGTTCATCATTATGCTTGTGCATACACCTCAGATGCTGGCCTAGATGTTATGAATAACACGATGAGGAATCTTAAATCTCAACAAGTTTGCTGATGACACGAAGTTATGTGGTTTGGTCAACACCCTGGAGGGAAGGGATGTCATCCAGAGGGACCTTGACAGGATTGAGAGATGGGCCCATGCAAAACTCATGAAGTTCAACAAGGCCAAGTGCAAGGTCTTGTGCATGGGTCAGGGCAACCCCAAGAACAAATAGAGGCTGGGTGGAGAGCAGCCCTGAGGAGGAGGACTTGGGGGTGCTGGTGAGTGAGAAGCTGAACATGAGCCAGCAATGCATGCTCACAGCCCAGAAGGCCAACCGTATCCTGGGCTGCACCAAGAGAAGCGTGGCCAGCAGGCCAAGGGAGGTGATTCTGTCCCTCTACTCCACTTTTGTGAGACCCCACCTGGAGTACTACAGCCAGTTATGGGGTCCCCAACATAAGCAGGACATGGACCTACTGGAGAAATCCCAGAGGAGAGCCACAAAAATGATCAGAGGGCTGGAGCACATCTCCTATGAGGACACGCTGAGAGAGTTGGGGCTGTTCAGCCTGGAGAGAGAAGGCTTCAGGGAGACCTTATAGCGGCCTTCCAGTGACTGAAGGGGCTACAGGAAGGCTGGTGAGGGACTTTTTACAAGGGCAGGTAGTGATAGAACAAGGGGTAATGGCTTTAAACTGGAAGAGGGGAGGTTTAGATGAGATATTAGGCAGAAATCCTTTCCTGTGAGGGGGGTGCGACACTGGAACCGGTTGCCCAGAGAAATTGTGGATGCCCCCTCCCTGGAAGTGTTCAAGGCCAGGCTGGATGAGGCTTTGAGCAACCTGGTCTAGTGGAAGGTGTCCCTGCTGATGGCAGGGGGGTTGGAACTAGATGGTCTTTAAGGTCCCTTCCAACCCTTACCATTCTATAATTCTGATTCTGTGATTCTGTCTGCTTTTGAAGAGATATAGTTTAGTGGTCTTAGGTTAACGGCTGGAGTCGATGACCTTAAGGGTCTTTTCCAACCTAAATGGTTCTATGATTCTATATTTATTGAAGCTCATAAAATTAGACTAATGTCAAGATGGGGTTGATTAAGCCTCCATAGCTGAATCACTTGCACTAGAATATGAAATCCCAAGGAGGGTGACAGTGCTACTTAGGTACAAACAATTCAATAAGAGCAGGGGATCCTTTCTGCCTCAATCACTACTCTGTTTGTCATATGTTAGAACTTCAGTTTGTTCCTTGATTTTCACTGCTACACACAAGCAAATTTATTTATTGCATTTGATAAAAAAGCAGTTAAATAAAAAAAAAAGAAGCAGATATTCTCTATGATTTCTAAATCAGCCCACAGGAGACATCCATAACACTATACTGTACTTGAAAATCCCAAAACCTTTCAGTAACTCTATTTTGAGACAACTAAGATCTGAATAAGAAAATAAACATCAGTTGTTACTTTACAGCAAAGGTTCACTGCTACCTGAGGACTTGTTACTTTGAACACTTGAAAAGTTGCAATCCCATAAGATTAAATGCTGTAATTTGAGTATAATAATATTTTGTTTATATGGTTAAGAAAAAGGATGAACAGAATCTGCTGAAGCTCAACAAGGGGAAAGGAAAAGTCCTGAACCTGGGAAGGAACAACCTTTCATGGCAAAGAAGGCCAGTGGTATCCTGGACTGCACGAGACAGAGCGCTGGAAGCAGGTGGAGGGAGGTGATCCTTCCGCTCTGCTCAGCACTGGTAAGGCCACACCTGGAGAACTGGGTCCAGTTCTTGGCTCCCCTGTACAAAACAGATGTGGAAATACTAGAGAGAGTCCAGCAAAGGGCCACAAAGATTATTAAGGGACTGGAGAATCTCTCATATGAGGACAGGCTGAGAGAGCTGGGAATGATCAACCTGGGGAAAACAAGGCTCAGGGGGATATTATCAATGTGTATAAATAAACACCTGAAGGGAGGATGTAAAGAGGATGAAGTCAGGCTCTTTTCAGTGCTACCCAGTGACAAGACCAGAGGCCATGGGCACACATGAAAATACAGGAGGTTTTTCCTGAACATCATAAACAACTTTTTCATTGTGAGGGTGATTGAGCACTGGCACACCTTGGCCAGAGAGCTTGTGTAGTCTCCATCCTTGGAGCTACTAAAAACCCATCTAGACATGGTCCTGGGAGAACTGCTATAGCTCATCCTGCTTTGAGAAGAGTGGGTGCACTAGGTGACTTCCAAACCAAGTTATTCTGTGATTTGGTCATTCAAACTGTTTCTCCTTATGTACATTTTACGTAAACCCCAGAGTGTGCTTATCCAAAGGATATCTTTGAAATACAGTGTGAATGGAGACCAAATGCAACATCAAAAATGGATGCCATGCCATCCTGAAATGTTAATCTTAGGAACAGTCAAGTATTCTCTATTCCTTAAAATAAATAAATAAATAAATTACTGACAATAACAATTGCGTTTTTCAAAGTAGCTCATCTATCCTGCAGTGATTTACATACTTTATTTTCGGTTTTTGTATACAATAATTCTCTAGCAAATAATACATAAAACAGCGTAGGGACAAGGACTTGAACTGGGTCTTTCCCCAGGCTTTCAAAAAGGAGTAAGCTAATCTTTTGACTAAGGTGTTAGATGCTTTCATGTTCTCTTTTTTGCCTCATAAATCTTGTATACTTCGCTGCACTGTGACCTAGCTTTGGTTTTACCATTTTGTTCCTAGTTGTTCTATGCCCCACTTACTAGAGAAATTTTCCATGGAAGCAGCAGATCAGGATTCGAAATCCTCAAATCTGATATAGAGACCTACAATTCAGATTTTGCATCAACCAGGAAAATGCTTTAATTATTACACTATTTGTAAAAGATGAGGACTATCTTCATTACCTAAATATCCTTTCCCAGCAGCTGACTTTTTAAAGTGAATGAAGCATGGTCCATCAAGTATTTGCTTAAAATCTATAAACTTAAGCTTGAATAAACTGCTATGCTTAATGTTCAGCTCTGAATTAGAAGCCTACATTCCCACAGAATTTTTTTTACTTGCTACTACATTGTTTTTGAAAGCTTTTTCTTGTCCAAGTTAGAAGAAACACATTACTTTTTGGATTATAAAAATAACTTAAAATATACAGACTTTTTATATTGTTTGTTTATTTTTTACTTTTAGAATTGAAGGGTATAATATGAAAAACTATTTCAAAAGAAAAAGCTGGAGATTTTCCTTTTGAAAGTGGAAAACTGCCTACTGTAAAATGTTCAGACTTGTTATTTTTAAACTGACACCTTTCTGTAAATAAAGTGATATATGAAAAAATAGTAGTGTTGTAAATTTTGTCTCTTGCTCAAAAAAGCAAAAGCAGCATAGGGCTTAAAAGATTTACTTTCAGTCAACATTTCTTTTTTCTTTATTCTTTTTCATTTTATTCATTTAAGTATCAAAATATAACCCACAATAAGAATTAAAAGGGGATAAGAAGAATAAGCAAGATGTTGGTCTTTGCAAGTATGGTGAAACTGTCATTCAAAAACATGCAGATATCAAAAATAGCATGACTTCAGTGGGAAAATTAGGAAACTTAGGAAGCCCCACAAGCTAAAATTTCTATCAAAATACCTTTCAGCTGCTGCCCACAGATTCTTTCTGATGTGTGAGGATTTGCTGCATATGCAGCAATCTTACCGCTGCAACCGTGGAGTGAGTGGCATGTAATGAAAAGGAGCCAGTTCCTCTCAAAATCCTCCTCAGTAAACGCTCTCCTAATTCACATGAACCTCAAACTGATGTATCTCTATTGATCACAATTATATATGACGATAATGGACTTCACCTCCTGTTGTCTAAAAGTGTTCATTCTTAATTGTACGCACAGGACAGTCTCGTGAAAGTGAATGGGTCTGCTCATGCTTGTTACATTAAGCACAGAACTCCACAGAATGGGTCCCTAGTCAGCAGGTCTCTATGAAGGGCTTTTTAGGTAAAATAGAGCATCTTAAAACAGGAAACAGCTGGTGAATGCAAAACGTGCTTGTTTCAATATCTGACTACCAGGTCTTGCCCAATTCTAGACTGTGGCTTTGAAGGGCAGTTGCATTCAGTCATTGTCCCAGTGTACAAGGTGGTGGTAGTACAAATACAATGCACTCCAAATTGTTTCAAAATTTTCTTGGAGTCGTGCTTCTGCCTCGCACTATCATTTTTAGCCTTTAGGCAGATGAGGAGTTCCCTTCTAACTACCTTGAAAAGTATTGCAAAAAATCTTTAAAGACCAAGTGCTGTTAGATCAGTTCCACCAACATTTCCCGTGACCTTATATGCTTAGCACAGGCAAGCATCTTTTAATTCTCTATCTCTGCCTTTTTCCCTCTAAGTTATTGAATTCAGAAAGAAGTGCAAGACATTAATATGTCAGCTGGAACAACCAAGACTGAATATGTTTGAGTTTTCCTATTAAACGTGGCATTTTCATTAAAATCCCTTTATTCCCTCTGAAAAATCATGGTTCTGTACTATCTGTTCTGATATAAGAGTGTTGCAGCATGTGCCTAGGAGGTAATACAGTTTAGGAAAACAATTAAATATGATGGCTGGCCAAAGGCAATTTATCCATTTGTGTCTTTGTTGGCAGGTTATATTTTTAGCAACAAGTTTGCACCTGAAGCATCGGTGCATTGCTTTCATATTGACATAAGAGAGAGAAAGGCTGTTTTAAATAATCCCATCTACAAAGATGGGTGAGTCTGTCAAAAACAACAAGAGTTAGATGTTTGTGTTAAATTCAATGGACTGTCATGTGAAAGTAAAAACCACTTCAGCAATAAGAACATGGAATAATCAAAGTGAAGTGAATGACAAACTGTAAATTTGGCTTATGGTTTGGTGCAGAATTACAGATACCGTCTCCCTACAAATTCCTTTTCCATCTGAAAACTGTGTGCTCTGTGCAGACACAATTTTTTTTTTTTTTAACCATAGATGCTTATTCCTCCCTTCTTCTCTGGAATGTGTATATGTTGTAGAAAAGAATAAATTTTCAATAAAACTAGCTTAATTTTCTTGTTTTCCCCTGGCCACCATCACCATTTCTCCTTTTCATGAGAAAGCACCTATCTGGTGCTGGCCTCTAATGTCAGTGAGTGGTTCATGAGGAATCCCTTACTGGGGTAATACTGTCCAATGTGAGAGTTGGGGAGATGTTTCCAATGTCCTACCTCTGACAGCTCTATGTGAACTTTGTAATTGTGAATGATGTTCTTAGTCACTCTATCTTCTACACAGACTGACTGAGATATAGGTCCTTAACACACAGGTATGGACAACTCTGTTGACAGGGCTTCTCCCCCTCCTATATCCCAGAATCGAACTGGTGATGTGCATCGCTGTTGTGCAATGGTGTATGATGATGGCCCAAAGTAACAGACTTAGTGGCTGCTCAAGAAACAGTCTAACAATATCCTCTCAGACTTAACCACAATAGTTACAGGATTTGAGCTAGAATGTATGTGGTCAGTTTGCATTGTGGACAAGGCTACCTTGCAGTTATCTACACAGACATTAAGCTTCTGATTCTTCAGATACTCAGATGTGTGCTTAATTTTGACCCTTTATTTGTGTGAGCTGCCCTGCTGGAATCAATGAAATCACTCTTGTACCACAAGATGTTAATGTTGGCAGGGCTAGTGCCTAAGACTGCTCCTATTCAGCAAAGCACTCAAGCCTGTGTCTGCCTTCCCTATTCAACAAGTCCTATTAATGGAACTCAAGTGTGTGTCTAAGTGCTTTCTTAAGCCTGAGCAGTGATAGCCTGTGTAATTGGGGTCAATGAACAGAAACCATGTTAGCAGCCACCTAATGAATGACATTTTCTCCATGTCAAGCACAGATGAAGTGTTTGAAAGCAAGGAATGGTATTAGTCATTCCCATTATATATGCAAAGTGCAAAAATGATACCATGAAGTAATTGCACTCTGAAAAAGAAACTTTTTTTTTTTTTTTTTTTTTTTTTTTCAGTGAAATCATTCTATACATTATTTGGTCACTGAAATAAGAAAAATAAAGAGGTCTATTTCATACATGGACTTGAGTTGCAAAAATAAATTGAAAAGCCCTCCTCCAATCAGTGGCCAAACAATAACATCAACAAAGTGTGCAAATATGGTTCAATGTGTACAAAAGTAATTTCTTTGATTTTTGTTATCAAAAATGGAATTAACAATCAAATCCTAATTATTATTATACTTTTAAATATGATTTAAATCAAAAGCATTTGTTTCATATTGAAAGGTTGATTAAAACTTCTGAAAAGATACTCTAGAATTGCTTAAAGAAATAAACTCTTTTTTTCAAAGGAAAAAGTAAAAAATAACTACCTAAACAATGTTAGCACAAAATGACATTTTCCCCTTTCTTGAAAACCATTTGCTAATTTTGACTTAAGTCCTTGAATATGTATGGATCATGAAACTGCAGTTTTCAATAAATTTATATGAATTAATGAGAAAAAAATAAATTGCTTGGCTATACTCTCAATACTAAAGTTAGTATCTCAATATTAAAGTTAGTTTTGAAAGTAATAAGGGTGTTGAGGATTTTATTTTCTCTTATTCAGATATCACCATGTGTATTTTGGCTTGTCTACCTCCTTTCCAAAAAACTTTATCACTTTCATCTCCTCCAAAGCATTTCCTTTTTCTGTTTCTGAAACAGTTTTTCTTTTCAAATGCTACACTTCCATATCAGCTACATTTTAAGTAACATCTTCATCATCTTCATTCAGCCGTTAGCCTTCCAATATCATGTTGAAGTTCGATTCTCCCACAGTTACGCTCATTCTTAAAACATAGATGTCCCTGCTTACCATCTTCCAGCCTTTCCCCCCCTTTCACTTTTATAGCTCTAAATTTTTTCTTTGCCTCTTACAGGGGTACTCTTGCTTCTGTAAAGCAGATCTTGTGCCTGCTTACCACGATGAGTGATGTAGAAGAAGGAAGTAAAAGGAAGCGGATGGAGTAAAATAAGAGGTGTAAAGCTAACAGAAGTGATTTAAGTATAGCAAGATGACCTCAGCACCTCAGCTGTGAGGCACTGTCTCTGTCTGTTGCATGTGAAGAGGAACAATCTGTCCCTCAGCACATGGAGAAATGAGTTACTGCTCTTCTTCAAGAGAAGAATGAATAACAGCAGCCAAACAGGAGGAGAATTTTTGATGGACCACAAGATTTCCCTGCAGATTGATCACTTCTAAAAATTAATTTCTGATTGAAATTCTGTAGAACTGAAAATCCTAAATTTACTCCATAAGCATAATTATTCCAAAACCAAAAATAAACTCATATTCTAAATGAAAAACAGCATTTTGCAAAAAACACACAGCATTAAGTAATCTAGTTTCAATGTGAAGGGAAAACAGCTTTTTGAGTCTATTTTGAGACACTGACATTCTCTTGCTGAAGTTATTCGCCCTTTCAAATCTACTCCTTCATAAAGGTTCAACATTTATAAAGGTTCATATTGATCTGAATAATCTTAATGTGAATGATTTGAACAGGAATACTCTGCTGATGCTTATACAGTTCTTTGGGAACTTCAGCATGGCCAGGTTCTGATTTCAAGAAACAAATTCAGTGCAAGATTAAGACACCTAAGTTCACGTCTCACATAGCTGTCTGCTTCTGTGATAAGTATCAACATTCCCATTATATGGGCCTATAATGCTCTGTTGCAGTCAATGGAGAAAAAGTCAATGGAGCCTAAGGAGTTATTCAGATGATCGGTATCTACTTTTGGATGAAAAGACTTGTTCTGACTCCATTGTGTGCTCCACAGCATTGTGTGTTCATTCACTGTACTGACAGCACAGTTGTATAGCATGGCACACAAGACACCTATGTATGAAGGGTGCCTAAATTCTGGTGCCTTAATATTATGCTAAAGGCCTTGCCAAGGGGATGGTAGGGTTTCCCTAATGTAGGTGCGGATCCAGCTTGGGTTGTGCTCCCTGGTGTGCAACTGCTGCTGCAGAGATGAGTACTCCTCTCATGGACCTATGTCAGAGCTGCCAGGCCTGCAGAAGTAATCAGACATCCCAGGACATTTCTAAAGCCACATGATTTCATGTAGGTGGTTCAAGATCCAAGAATCCTTTTAGACTTTGATTTGAAATCCCAGAGTTTTCCATATTTTTCACATCACAAGGGTGAGATTAATTTAGTGGTTCAGTTTGGGACAAGACTGCAGATGAGCTCACTTGCTGTGTCTCAGTTCACACTGTAGAGCACTCCCAAAAATCCTACAATGAAGCCCTCTTAGGCAAAATAAACCAGATGTACCCTAGGAACCTCCCAATGACTTTCCACTACTACAGACATTAAATCCACAGGATCTGACCCTGAACCTTCCATAGTGTGCAAGTCAGGTCCTCAGCACCAACAGCTTTGCCCTGAAAATCTCTCTTACTGGGCTGCACTTGTGGCTCACAGAGTAGTAGTGTCAAATTAGCACTGAGCTTGTTTCGCAACCCCTGAGTTTACGAACTGCATTCTTAGCAACCTGGACACAGACTTCTGCATGGGGTATTTTAGTAGTGAGAACATTTATGTATGGATGAAAGTATGGATTTTTAGACTAGATGTCATGCCTGATTAACCATCTGGCATTAGCAGAGTTGATGAGTTATGTAGAGCTAGCTCTAATGAAAAACTTAAGTGACTACAAGTTGGGTGTTGAAGCATTTAAATTTTAAGCATGTTGATCCACAATGAAATTTGGACTTACTTGACTAAGTACGAAAACTGTAACCTAAAAATCTCACACAGTGAACAAGATAACAGCAAATGTAAGGCCATATAAAAAAGACCTTGTATAAAAAAAATCTTATAGCAATCTTATATTCACTGCTATGTTAAGTAATTTCTTTCTTTTTGGTATCCAACTGCCTCTGTTGGGTCTTGGATTTAAAAGTAAGAGAGAGTGCAACCTAAGTTTTGCATTTCCAGAAAAAGCACTAGGTGTTATGTTATTTGCTACTCAGGCTAGAGATACACTCATGCTATGTTTCTGAAGTGTATCACTGCAGGGAAGAATTAGGATCCACAGGGCTTTAGAAAGTACAGTAATAAATGTTCATCAGGAGAGAAGAGATCAGGGTTTGGATCTGTTCTCTAAGAGATGTTATTCAATACCTTAGCCAGTGACTTTGAAACACAAAATACACAAACAGAACAAAACTAGTATATTTTTCTCACAAAATGAATGCGTGGATCCCAAGGCTGTAGACTCATGCTCCCTTGTCTATACACTCGCTCTCTTTGAGTTCTTCATTGCAGAGTCTCTACTTCAAAATGGTGAACAGACTTTTACTCTGAAGTATTTCTGCATAGCTTGTTGACTAAGGCATCTTTCTCAGAGTTGGGAGACTTATTTTTTTGTTGTTTTTGAATGCTGCTATGGGAAGGAAAGAACTGAATCCAGATGATCTGCTTCCTATACAGGAAATCTGGCCACTAGACTGCCACAAAAATTCAATTTATACTAGGTTAAAGATTAGGCCCTTTAGATAATATAGCATACAAATCATAGATTTTAGGTGGGGAACAGGATCCTCAAATCACGACAGTGCTGGACATTTGCAGGGTCTCTGAGCAATGAAGAATTTTTAAGTTACTGATGTATCCGATGATGCATTCCCGGTCAGATTAATTTGAATAATTATTATTCATTTGAATAATTATTATTAGTCATAGTTTGTACTTCTGTTGTTCAGTATGTTTTAAATGGTCACAACCTTCACAAGACCTAAACCTTAGTACTTCCTTTATCAGTATTGATCAGTGCTTGACAAATTTGTTAGCAAATCTGTGAATGTTAGTCTTCCATTCACTATTTTTAATGCTGGTTTTGTTCAGTTGAAGGCAATTTTATTAATATAAAACGCAACTTTAACTTTTTTATCAAGTTGAAGCTTTTGCCTTTCAGTTGTTTTTATGTCAGCACAGATTGATCTCTGCAGTGTTTTAGATGCTGGAAATGAATAAAAATACTCTTGAATAAAGCAGATGTTAAAATGTTGCTGAAAGCTCATGAGAAGAAACATCAATTAACATTGTGACTATGTTTAAATTAAGACAAAATAAAAATGTCTCTTCTGCAGGATCATCAGACTCATCAATTTTCTGCTCATCACTAGACAAAATTTTAATCAGTGGCACATTTTGTATTGAAGAATTTGAAGAAACTGATTTTCTGGTCTTTTTGAGTTGAACAGAAATTCTTTCAGTCTCATGAAGGACCAGTGTTTCTTAGTTCAGATCTCTTCAAAACATGAACCCCTTGACTCTTTCTCCTGCTTTCAAATTCAGTCATGCAGAATGGGGAAAATTCACAAATTCATTTTTATGATATTAAGTGAACAATAACCACATTTAAAATATTGATTATTGCTTTTCCATTTAGATCATTTACACTTCTACACTGTAAAATCTGAATAATAGTGTAGCCTACGTTATATACAGACAGGTGATGTGATATAAACTGCTTACCTTTCAGAGGAACTTTCAGATTTTACCAGATTTAATCCCCTACTATTTAAAAAATCTCCCCTTTCTTGTCTTTTCAGGTTCTTCTCTTATAGTCAGGATATCTACATTCATTTTCTTAATCAAATCTCAGTTCTGCAATTGCTTTCATGACAATAAAAATGCTGTTCTCATCATTTTCATGGTTTTAATTTCTGAAAGGTTTTTTATATAGATTACAATATCTTTAAATCTTGTATTTACCTCTTCTGGGATGCCTAAGGACTGGGATACTTCTCTCCTACCACTCTGTTTCAGATTAATCTTGTTGGCTATATAAATAATTTTTTTAAAAGGAGCTATTCCTGACCAAAACATAAGTTTAATGCCAGCACATACTCAAAAAAACTAGAAAGAAGCTTGTGATTCAAGTTCCACAGAGGCATTTCCAAAGTCTCCAGGAAAATCAGTTTGATAAGTCAAGTCAGTACTTTTGATTGAAGTTTAGAGAAATCATTTTTCCTCTGAAATGATACTTAAAATTAAAAAATATATATATATATTCACCAGCACTCTTGGAACCCATGTTCAATATCCTGAATGTCTGTGATTTCAGATGCTGACTGAGCAATCTGGTAAACAGGCTGAAACACTTAAGGTCTGTTTTTATTTTCTCTTTTAGTTGTTATTTTAAACTTATATCATTATTATTTTGATAGCAAGAAATATAAATAAATTGTTCTACTGAAGAGCATCAGACATCAGTTTTTGATGCTATTTCTGTGATATCAACAATGCTAAAGTGGCTTGCACAGTGCAAGTGATAGCTGTCATACTCCTATTCCCAAAAGCAAATCTGCTCTCAGCGATCATAAAACTGGGAGGGTATAAATGTCAACAAAGCATTCTAATGTTATTTTAAAGTGGGGTTTTATTTTTATATATACATATGACCTCCTAGAAAAAATATTAATAACAGAGAAGAGAAGGAAATAGCAGGTAAGGCAATTATGCTGTCATGGTTACTCCGAGAAGAGAAAGCTCACAGAAAATTCTAATACAATTCAAAAAGGATAAAACCAGTAGCATTCAATCAGGACACAGAATGTTTCTATGGATTTTTTTACAAAAAAATTTACTGTCAGATGATCACCTTGACTGTGTCTGCCTAAAGTTGTGGGTAACAGGAATGAATCAGAGTAAAGGTGCGGACTGGTAGGAAATGTCCCTAGAGTATGAAGAGAGGTATATCAGTGTCTTCACTGCCTTCATATAGGTTCATTCTTGAACGGAAACCTTTTCTAAACCCTGTGTAAGGGTAGTGGTGACATAGGTGCAGCATCTAAGAGACCCCATCATCCAAGTGAGGCTTCTGTCTCCAGAGTTGTCTGAATTACTTTGGGGATTACTGTATTTCAGAATGCGGAAGGCACAAGAATGTTTTTGAAGTTGGCTCTTCTTTAGTTGTAGGGGAAAGACTGTATAGGTGAAGGGACTGCACTAAACAACACACAAAGACAGCCTAGTCTTCAGGGCTAAGGCAAAGAAAATCAGAACTAAGGCTCTCTTTCTTAAAGGACAAAAACAAAGAATAAGTCCCTCCCCCTTCTTTCTGCTTACATGGTGTTAGATTTGCAGAATTACTTTGTTAGAGACAGACTCAGGCATGACAGGTAGGGTCCTCTGGTTCTTTCACTGATACTTACAGTTACACTTGTGTGTTTCTGGTAATGAAACGATCCCATCAAGTCTCAGAGTCTACTGTCTCAAGTCTACTGTTTGGAGTTAGATTAAGGTACATTTATACATTTTAACAAATCAGAATAAATTAAAATATTTCTGTGAAGAGACAGGTGCACCTGTCCACACATTGTAAACCAAAAATAAAGGCATTTCAGGGTAAGTAGCTCCTTAAGTAACACAGCTTTTGGCTCTGCATCATTTCCATAGATGAGTTGCCTACATTACTCTTTGTTAAACTCAAGTAAGTTTCCTAGCAACTCAATGGTTATCTCTGTGGGGGCATAAAAACACACCAGCATTATATAGAAGTTGACAGCATCATGGTTTTTGACCACCACAATTAATTACCAAACATGCTGGCATCAGTCCAAAGTCCTCTTCTTCAATAAGATAACTATCAACAAAGTACTTTGCTTAATGCTAATGCATTTAATTTTCTGCTACATGATAAAATCAGATTCTGTGTATCTATTATACTGTGAAAAGTGCAGAGCATCCTAAACAAAAATTTTCAAATTAACCTCTTGTTTTTCCATGTCCAATGTCAAGGATAGCAAGCACCACATCATGAAGGTCATTTTTAAAGATTTATTTTAGAAGGTAATTAATTACCTAAATAGAAAACCTTTCTAGAAAAAAACCTCTTCCTCCTTTTTCCTGTGGGTTGTTTGTTTTGTTTAGCTTGCTTGTTTGTTCTTAAAGCAATTTGTCCAATTCTTCAGTGTTCGATAATAGCCAACAATATCAACTAACTCAGGACTAGCAGCTAACTCTAGGACTGGAGCAATAAAGAATACAATGTACAACTGAAATATCAGGAAAATTAATATATATTGCCCTGTGCATATAGTTACACTATTAATAGATGATAGAGGTCTCAGAAAAACAAAAAGGAAACACATGGACAAGTGAAAAAAGATTCCCCATTACTTCAAATCCTGTGCTGCAATATCACTCTTTCTATGGCAAGAAACTATATCTCTTGTATAACCCTAGACGGTGCCCTGTAGCCTGACAGTACTAGAGTTTATGAAGTGTATAAAAGAATGATGATATTAACATTTAAAGAGCCTTTTTTCTTTATAGTGGATTATTTGTGGTTTAGAATGTTCTTGAATAAACCTAGATCTCCTCTCCTGTAGTAGTTTAACTTCTCTGTCAGCCAAACCCCACCCAGGGAACAGGGGAGAGAA
>NW_010298863.1:1946-2505 GCF_000700745.2 Antrostomus carolinensis | reverse complement strand
CCCAGGCCCTGCCCTACGTCGCCCTCCTCATCGCCATGATCTTCTTCATCTACGCCGTGATCGGCATGCAGGTGAGGGTGAGGGTGAGTGTGAGCGAGGGGTGAGTGAGATGAGTATGAGTGTGAGCAAGGGCTGAGTGTGAGGGCTGAGTGAGCGTGCGTTGAGTGTGAGCTTGAGTGTGAGCAAGGGCTGAGTGTGAGGGCTGAGTGAGCGTGCGTTGAGTGTGAGCTTGAGTGTGAGCAAGGGCTGAGTGTGAGGGCTGAGTGAGCGTGCGTTGAGTGTGAGCTTGAGTGTGAGCAAGGGCTGAGTGTGAGGGCTGAGTGTGAGTGAAGGGCTGAGTGTGAGCTGACAGTGAGGGCTGAGTGTGAGTGGGGGCTGGGTGTGAGTGAAGGGAAAAGTGTGAGTGGGGGCTGAGTGTAAAGGGTTAGTGTGAGTGGGGGCTGAGTTTGAGTGAGCAAGGGGAGTGAGTGAGGGCTGAGTGTGAGCTGAGTGTGAGTGAAGGGCTGAGTGTCAGGGCTGGGTTTGAGCAAGGGCTGAGTGGGAGGGCGGGGGGGGCTGG
>NW_010298863.1:638-1272 GCF_000700745.2 Antrostomus carolinensis | reverse complement strand
TGAGTGTGGGGGGTGAGTGTGAGTGTGAGCAAGGCGTGTGAGTGGGGGCTGAGGGTGAGCTGAGTGTGAGTGAAGGGCTGAGTGTGGGCTGAGGGGGCTGAGTGTGAGTGCTGAGTGTGAGCTGAATGTGAGTGGGGGCTGAGTGTGAGTGTGAGCATGTGTGAGCTGTGAGCAAGGGCTGAGTGTGAGCTGAGTGTGAGTGTGAGCTGAGTGTGAGCTGTGAGCAAGGGCTGAGTGTGAGCTGAGTGTGAGTGTGAGCTGAGTGTGAGCTGTGAGCAAGGGCTGAGTGTGAGCTGAGTGTGAGTGGGGTTGAGTGTGAGTGTGAGCATGACCTGAGTTTGAGGGGTTAGTATGAGGGGGTGAGAGTGAAGGGCTGAGTGTGAGTGGGGGCTGAGTGTGAGTGAGCAAGGGGAGTGTGAGTGGGGGCTGAGTGTGAGCAAGGGCTGAGTGTCAGGGCTGACTGTGAGTGTTGAGTTTGAGCAAGGGCTGAGTGTGAGTGTGAGTGAGGATTGAGCTTGAGTGAGTTTGAGTGTGAGCAAGGGCTGAGTGTGAGCTGAGTGTGAGTAAAGGGCTGAGTGTGAGCTGAGTGTCAGGGCTGAGTGAGGGGGAAGGGCTGAGGGGGAGGGGGGGGGGG
>NW_010298863.1:0-297 GCF_000700745.2 Antrostomus carolinensis | reverse complement strand
AGGGCTGAGTGTGAGTGAGGGCTCAGCATGAGCTCAGTATGAGTGTGAGTAAGGGCTGAGTGTGAGTGAGGGCTGAGTGAGCTGAGTGTGAGGGCTGAGTTTGAGCAAGGGCTGAGTGTGAGGGCTGAGTGTGAGCGGAGTGTGAGGGCTGAGTGAGTGTGAGTGAAGGGCTGAGTGTGAGCAAGGGCTGAGTGTGAGTGAAGGGCTGAGTTTGAGTGGGGGCTGAGTGTGAGTGCTGAGTTTGAGCAAGGGTTGAGTGTGAGTGTGGGCTGAGTGAGCTTGAGTTGAGTGTGAGTT
>NW_010298862.1:0-1535 GCF_000700745.2 Antrostomus carolinensis | reverse complement strand
TGGTTGGAAGGGACATCAAGGATCATGAGGTGAAACAAAAGCACAGTCCTGACAAGACGGCCTGGCAAATTCTAGAGGTCTACAGTGTTTAAAATGTTTTTTTATGTCTTGAACAGAGCCCAGGTCCCTAACAAACTCCCTGCTTTGGACTGTCTGTGCCACCTATAACTCATGGCACAGAGTTAGTCACACTTGGAGGACAAGTTGACAACTCTTTCCTCATAGAGGAAATCGGGGTACAAAGCTTCAGTGAAACGCTCTCTTTTTGGATGGCCAAGTTTGCACTAATCTCATCAAATCTGTGTTCTCTTTTCTGTTAAGAAATACTGGTCATTCAGCTTAAATCAGTGAGTTTTAAATAGGATGGACCACTCAGAGTCAATCAGTCAGCATTAGCCAGATGCTCAGAAATGCTGATCCCTAGTCCAGGACTTTTTAGTTTCCCATGTTCTGCCAGCGAGCAGGTGCACAAAACCCAAAATGTCTCCTGCCATTCTCACCTCACAGGGACACAGTGAAACCTGCACTCCTGGCATTGTGATGTCACAGGGACACAGCCACCACTGTCCCCTGCCACTGTGACACCACAGGGACACAGTAACCACTGCCCTCCTGCCATTATGACATCACATGGACACAGCCACCCTGAAGATGGCTTTCCGATGATTTGGCTTCTGAGGAGACAAAGCTAAAAGTGAAACCTTGGAAGGTTTCTCAGCCAAGAAAAACCACACTCAGTGGAGAAAGGGAAACAGGGATGGATGGTTTGTAAGTAGTCTACGTTAGTACAAGATGCAAACCTATAGAGACACACAGGCAATACAGATCACTCCAGGAGCTGGTCTTAGACCCTCTGTCTACCCAGGAGCTCACCCTGGGATGCCCTCGTGCACCCAGTTGCCCCCCACACACACAAGCACACACACACATGTGATGTCTCTCCAGCTTGTTGCTCTGGTTTGTTGTTAACTAGTGCTTACACCCACCAACATACATACCAATGTTCTGTGCACACACACCAGCCTTGCCAGTTGCTGGCCACTCAACACACCAATATATACACTAACATATACACATGTTTTAATCTGGACACCTTGGAGAGTGCCAAGAGATCTCCCGAGTTGGGGTTTTGAGGCCTCAAGAACATGGCCTCGAGCATGTAGAGGCTGAGGGCCTGGAGCTAGTGGTGTGGAGACTGAGAACAGTACAGGATTAGCCTGAGAGTGCTTGAAGGGTGGTTTCAGAGATGGTGGAGCATTTCTATGTAGCGGAAAACAGTGTGAGGAAGAAACAATGACACAAAACACACATGGGGAGGTCCAGACTGGACAACAGGAGAAAGAACAATCACTCCAAGGTCAGTGCTGTGGTGTAACACATCACCCAGAAAGAGTCTGGATCAGCCCAAGGCTTTGTGTGTCAAGGAAAACCCAGGGAGGATGGAGAGATATCAGTAAAGGAGGGTGAAAGTAAGGGGGGGCAGCTGGGTGGATGACTACAGCCTGCAGTGAAAGAGGCACAGGTGATGGTGAGAC
>NW_010298861.1:670-11244 GCF_000700745.2 Antrostomus carolinensis | reverse complement strand
ATGCTCTTGCAAGAGGCAAAGGTGCTGCTGACCACCTCGCTGGGAGTGACCCCCCCATCAGAGGATGCTCAGGGTAACACAGGTGATGAAGCACAGGGCAGCAGGGGCCTGGCACTGCTCTGCAAATGCTGTGACAGAGGCAATGTCCTGGGCTGCCACCTCGGCACCAAGATGCTCCCAACTGCTGGGCATCAGTGGTGGTGAGATAGGAGACAATCGTCCTTCCCAGGAGTGCTCAGCCAGTAATGGCCTTACCAGATCATGGCCAGCAGAGCACTCCAGACGCCTGGAATGTGTTAAAATCTCTTTCCAGAGTCTAAAAATGGTTCATCTTTCCTTTATTTAGAGAGGGCTGTCTAGAAAATGCCAGCGCCAAGTGCCCTTGGAGTCAGGTGAATGGGAGCTGAGGATCCAGTTTTGCTACCTGATGGCACTGCTGGTTTGTGAAGGCATCTGAGCTGCTTGGAGGAAGCTTTTTGTGAAAGCCTGAAGGTTTGTTAGAGTAACCCAGTTGTGTTTTGGAGTGAGTAATGTGCTTATTTCCTGCAGTGGGCTGGGCTGGAGAAATGACAGAAAGTTTTCAACTCCCAGCCTGCATCTAGAGGAACAAGAACTGCCAACAGAAGTGATGTGAGGGCTGGGGTCACCTCTTCAATGCTGCTGGTGTGCAGGGCAGCGTGGAAGCTGGTGTGGTGGGGAGGAGTGGGGATGTGCTGGTGGGATTTATGTTAGCCATGAGGCAGCAATGGGTCCTGGTGGCCAAGAAGGCCAAGGATCTCCTGGGGGCATTCAGAAGAGTGTGACCAACAGGTCAAGGGAAGTTCTCTTCCCTCTGTGCTGTGCCCCAGTGGGTCTGTGTCCAGTTCTGGGCTCCCCAGTTCAAGAAAGACTAGGAACTACTGGAGAGAGTCCAGGGGAGGGTGATGAAGATGATGAGGGGACTGGAGCATCTCTGCTGAGGAAAGGCTGAGAGAGCTGGGTCTGTTCAGCCTGGAGAAGAGCAGAGTGAGAGGGGATCTCATCAATGCTGATCAATACCTGAAGGGTGGGTGTTGAGAAGATGGGGCCAGACTCTTCTCAGTGGTGCCCAGTGACAGGACAAGGGGCAATGGGCACAAACTGGAGCACAGGAAGGTCCATCTGAGGATGAGGAAGAACTTCTTGACTTGGAGGGTGCCAGAGCCCTGGGACAGGCTGCCCAGAGAGGTTGTGGAGTTTCAATCTCTGGAGATGTTCAAAACCCACCTGGATGCAGCCCTGTGCAACCTGCTGGAGATGGACCTGCTTTGGCAGGGGGGGGTTGGACTAGATGATCTCCAGAGGTCCCTTCCAGCCCCCACCATTCTGGCATTCTGTGACTTGTGCAGTGACACTGCTGCTGATTTTGATCTCAAACTTCAACCAGATTTCAGGTCAAACTGATATTTGTATTTTCTGAAACTTTTAAATCCCCTTGAAGCTCACGTTAGGAGCAGCTCTTACGCTGCCTTCCTGGAAGAAGGAAACAACCACATTTTGGTCTTAGTTTAAAAATTCCCATCCCTTTCCTTAACCCACCCTGAAGCACGTTCAGCAAAACCACTGCCCTCAGCAGGAGCTGGCTGGGTGATGCTGCCAGGGCACCATCCCCACCCAGAGTCCATCAGATACTTTATTTTTTAATTTTTTTTCTCCTCCCACCCTGTCTGCATTTACACAATTCCCACCTCCAAGTGAAGCATGAAGCTGTGGGGGTGCAAGTGACACCCCTTGGTTAATCCTTGGGAGATGGATGGTGCCCAGGGGATGGAAGCAGCCCCCTTCTCACAGAACCCCAGCATGGCCTGGATTGGAGAAGACTTTGAAGATCATGGATCCCAACCATGAACCCAACACTGACCAGTCCCCTATGACTAACCCATGTCCCTCAGCACTGTGTCTACACGACTCTTCAATCCCTCCAGGGATGGGGACTCCACCACTGCCCTGGGCAACCCCTTCCAGTTCTCCCAGCTCAGCCTCCCCTTTCCACAAAGCGAGGAGCAAAGCAGGAATTGAAAAGCCTTTTTTTTTTTTTCCTTCCTCCTCCACAAAGGATTTTGTGCCCAGAGTCACTTTTCCTGTTGCATATTTTCCCCTCCAGCAGCGTATTAATCAAACTCTCCTCTGATGTTGTGATTTTTCTGGACTGCCAACTGCACACGGCCAGTTTGGCATCTTCTCCCACAAATCGAGGTTTCAATGGCTTTACCATTTCTATTTAGGGTTTAACTGCCTGTGTCACTTTGGTTGGATTAAACTGGAAACAAAAATTCATATTGCACACAACGATTGCTTCCAGACAGGGAAGAATTGATACGTGGGGGTACATGGAGGCAGCAGGAACCTGCAGCTGTGGGGCAGGAGATAAAGTAATAGTCATGATCAATAGTTCAGAATAGTTATGGGGTTTTTTTTCTGCAATGGAAAATTTTTCAGGGCAAATATTCTGGTTTAATTGGGGAGGTATTTAATTTGTTACTTTGGTTTGAGAGGGGGTTAAGTGCTTGGCATGCAAGGACTTCTTGCACCCTCATTCCTACAACTCCCTTGGAGGAGGGTGGAGGGAGGTGGGGGTGGGTCTGTTCAACCAAGGAGCAAGGGACAGGACAAGAGGAAATGGGCTCCAGTTTTGGCCAGGGCAGTTGAGATGGGATGTGAGGAAGAATTTCTTTGCTGCAAGGGTTCTGAGGCATTGGAAGGGGTTGCCCAGGGCAGTGGTGGAGTCCCCATCCCTGGAGGGATTGAAGAGTCGTGTAGACACAGTGCTGAGGGACATGGGTTAGTCATAGGGGACTGGTCAGTGTTGGGTTCATGATGGGACTCAATCTTCAAAGTCTTTTCCAATCCAGGCCATTCTGGGTCTCTGTGATTTTTGTGTGTGTGCTCTGTGTGTGGAGGGGATGTGAGCAGCATCCGAGCTGTGGTACCTGGGAACTTGTCTAGACAGCATGTGCCACGGGTCAGGCGGGGAATTCGGACCACAGTTACTCAGCACAAGCTCTGCCCCGGGGGATTCATCCTGATAATTCATTATCCAGACAGGGTGGATGTTTGTTCATTCAAAGTAAGAAATAAACAGGGAGAGACTAAATAAATAGTAAAAAAAATGATGCTGGTGAAGTAAACAAAGAAATTCCTCGGTAGCAAACGCTTCTTTTTATGGTTAGTGGTCTGTAAATATGGTGTTGGGAAAGCTGCTTGGAGCGTGAAGTCACCACGGAAGCTCCAGGCACCTGGGGATCCTCGGGTCCATGGTCCAGCTAGGAGAGGAGTGACCTTAAATCAAGGGGGGCACCCTGTCCCCACAGCTGTTTCCTCATCCCCCCCAGGGAGGCTGTGGCTCTCCCAGCTCCCTGCCCTCGCCATCAGGTCCTGGGACTCCAGTGACTCTTTTTGAGGGGTTTTCACACACTTCGAAAAGCAGCTTTTGGAGTGAAAAATCATCTGTTCGGAGGTGGATGTTTATAGCTGGGCGCTGATTGCCAAGACAGCCAGAAACACCCCATGAGGAATGTCTCAGCTATCAAAATTTATATCTATTTTTACAAAATTATCATTTTCAGGGACAAACCTCAGCCCAGCACCCCCAAACCCCCACGAGCCCTGGTCCAGCTATGAAAGGGTTTGGTCCCACACGAGCTTGGTGGCATGGAAGGAGAGGAGCGTTCTGGCGAGGGATGATATATACAGCTTAAGTTAATTGAGTGCTGGGAGCTAAGGGCCAAAGTTCTTCCAAACACGGCAGGGGAGCCAAGTCTCTATTTTCCGGAGGTTAAATTACTTTCCTCTTTTTAGGAGGGGGGGAAAGAAAAAAGCTGAGGGGTCTCTGCAGTACCACTTCATGGAAGACTTTTTCTTGGGTTAGTGTATATTTTGTCCCCCAGTGTTGCTTCTGGAGTTGGCTGTTGCTTGTTGCTGCCTCCTCCTTAATTTCCCGAGTGGGTGGGGATCTCCAGGTCCCTGTGGTGGCTTGGGATGGTGAGTGAAGACAGAAGGACCCCACAGCAGGATGCTGAGGGCAGGAACCCCAAGCTGCTCTATCAAGAAAGCAGATGTTGAGCATCGGTCTTGTAGCATAACTCAGGATTTTCCTGCTCCCAGGGGAAACACTCTTGCAGGTGCCCTGGGTCCTGTCTCAGCATCTTCACCTCCTTTCCCAGGCTTTGGTTGCCCTCTTGGGACAGAGGGACAATGGGACATTGCTCTTATCCTTGGAGTGTGTGCTGGTTGTACTGGGAGCACTGGACTGACAGCCAAACCCAGCCGCTCGCTCACTCCCACCCAGGGGGACAGGGGAGAGAATTGGGGGGGAAGGAGACTCGTAGGGGGAGAGAAGAACAATTCCATCATGGAAAGAAAAGAAAACTTGAAATAATAATGATAGTAAAATAATAATTATAGATCTTGGGCTTGCAGACGGACAAACACAAAGTCCTTCAGTGCCAGGGACACAAATGCAACATGGGGATGTTCTCAGCATTTCTCTCCTGACAAATCCCAGCTGAACCCAACCCCCAGCACTGTTCCAGCTGCTGGGAACAACCAGCTCTGGTCCAGCTCACACCAGGATGAGGTGGGGTGGGTGACATGGAGACCTCAGGGCACAGAATCCCAACGTATCCCAAACTGGGAATCCTCCAGGTCGCTCCCCTCGGGCGCTGTGCTGGTCGGGCAGTGGAGGTTCTCGCCTTCCTGGTCTCATGCTCTGTAGAGACGTAATGTTTCTTGGCTTTGTGTGAAGCTGATCATCTCCAGGAGAGGCTGGCTTTGTGTTTACATCAGCTTTTGTTTTGGACAACCAACTCTCCAGAGCTCTGAGCTCAGCGGGGCTGTGTGGTGACCAGGCGTGACGGCACCACGTGCTCTGCTTGGCCTTGGCAGGCAGCTTTGACCTGCTCCCTGTCACCCCAGGGTGACAAATCTGTGACAAATCCACTCAATCCCAACTGGACCCACCCCAGGGAGCTGCTGGTGGTCCAGCTTCATGCTGCCTTCACCCAGTGGGTAACTGGGGATGTGTTTTCCCTTCCTGCCATGCCAGAGCTGCTTGGGTGTGTGATCCTGACCCCAGACCCAGGTGCTGAGCAGCGTTTGGTGCTCCTGAGCTGAGCCATATGTGTAACCTCAGCACCCAGCCTGCACCCATCCTTCCTCCAGAACTTTGGGAGAAGCACCCCTGGGAGCAGTGGGCACATCCTGGATCCTCTGCAGCACCGTCACACCTGGGTATCTCACGATTCAATCCCTGTATGACACTGTTGGACCTTCCTCCATTTCTATCAGTGATTTGGGGATTTTGTTTTCATTCCTGGCCTCTGTTTACATTCCTTGTATCCTAGTTTAATTCTTCCAAAACTCCAGAAGCAATAGCATCCAATACATGACACCCTCGGAAAGGTCAGGCACAAGGAGGCATCCACCACGGGGAAAGGCTGAAGTTTGGAACAAGTGACCACGTGTGAGAAAACCTACAGCAAATTGCTAGGATGACTTCAAAATATAGGGGAGCAAGGTCAGGCAGCTGGTGAGTTGGTAGCACGAGCTCATGTAGGGTTTGTTTTCAGCTCCAGAGGTGTTGGGGTAAGAGTTTGAGCTGGGACTTGAATGCATAGGTGGCCAGTAGGACCAGGGAAGTTCTCTTCCCCCTGCACTGGGCACTGGTGAGGCTGCAGCTGGAGTGCTGGGTTCAGTGTTGGGCCCCTGACTCCAAGAAGGACATGGAGGTGCTGGAGCGTGTCCAGAGAAGGGCAACGGAGCTGGGGAAGGGTCTGGAGCACAAGTGTGCTGAGTTCCCTTGTGGCTGAGGGAACTGGGGGTGTTGAGCCTGGAGAAAAGGAGGCTGAGGGGAGACCCTGTGGCTCTGTGCAAGTCCCTTGGAGGAGGGTGGAGAGAGGTGGGGGTGGGTCTGTTCAACCAAGGCCCAAGGGACAGGACAAGAGGAAATGGGCTCCAGTTGTGGCCAGGGCAGTTGAGATGGGATGTGAGGAAGAATTTCTTTGCTGCAAGGGTTCTGAGGCATTGGAAGGGGTTGCCCAGGGCAGTGGTGGAGTCCCCATCCCTGGAGGGATTGAAGAGTCGTGTAGACACAGTGCTGAGGGACATGGGTTAGTCATAGGGGACTGGTCAGTGTTGGGTTCATGGTTGGACTCGATGATCTTAAAGGGCTTTTCCAGTCTGGGCAATTCTGGGATAATTCTGTGTGGTTCTGTGTTTTCAGCTCTGGGGGTGTTGGGGTAAGAGCTTGAGCTGGGTCTTGGATACTTGGGTGGAAGGTAAAGTCACATGGAGGTTTTTCTCTTGAAGAGATGGACGAAGGTTTGCCTGGGTCAGCTGCACAGCTTGGGGTCATCCTCACGCAAGCTGCAAGGGCACGGTCAGTGCAATATTCTCCTTATCCAGATTTTCTAAGAAGCTCATCCAAGGATGTTAATTTGGGGAAGACACGAGATCTTCCCTTTGGGAATGGTTTATGTAATTCCCTGACCAGATCTGCAGCCAGATGAACTTCTTGCCTGGGTTGGAGCAGTCCCTGCCTGCTCTCTCCTTCCCTTTCAGTGACTCGTGCTGGAAAATTCTGCTGGTCAGGAAGGTAAATCCTTACCTGGAGCTTAGGTGCAAAGTTCAGGCTTTTCTTCTACTGAAGGTTAAAGCCCAGTGGTGTCTGGCTGTGGAGCATGGATGATCTCCAGCATGCACAAGCCTTAGTTTGCACCTTGACACTGTCCTTGGAATCTACCGGGCTTGCAGAGAAAATACAAGGGGTTTTTGGTCACAAATTTCTGATCCACAAGCAGAAATTTTTCTCAGGAGCCAGACTTTTCCAGGTTTGGAAGCTCAGGGCTGCCCTTCCCCACCCAAAGCTCTTCCTCTACTCTGTTTTCAGCAGTAAATTGGTTTATTTCTCACTTTCTCCACCAATTTATTCCTGGCTGCTGTAGGGCTTGGTGTTGGGCTCATCACATTGGTGATGCTGAATTCGCTGGTGGGGACTGATCCTGTGAACACCTGCAAAGCCCAGCACCCTGCTTCTGAGCATCCTCCTTACCCCTACATCCCCAGCAAATCCCAACACAAAGAGAACCATCCCAGGGGCTCGCTGAGAGCCAGGCAGAGCTTGCAGCAAATCTTTTCCTACCTCTCTTCCAAGCGCCTGCGTAGGGACCGGCTGTTTGTTTGGAGCAGCACCATGGTCCTCATCCCCCACCACACTCACACATCCAACCATTCCCCTTGCTGCTGCCTTCATCTCAGTCAGCAGCTGGGAGATGAGGGGGGAAAAAAAAGAAAGGAAAAGAAAATATTAACCCTTCTTTAGCTGGTTGAGGTTGTGTTTCACCCCGTGGCAGCGCTCAGGTCTCCTCAGCTGCCCCCGGCTCTGTGCTGCTGCAGGCTGAGATATTTTTGGGGGAAAGCTGGATGAAACAGCGTTGAAATGGGAGCAGGATCCAAAAATGAAGTGGGAAGGCAGTTTGTAATAGATGCCCAGCTTTTTTTCTCTTTTACAGGATTAATATCGTACGATGAATACATTATTATCTCCTGTCGGCTTTTTAAGACGCGGTGGAGCCCTGCTGCTGAGTTTTCTGCTGGATGTCACAGGATGTCCCCATAACAACTTTTTACAAGGGGTTGAAATCCGATTATTTCCTTGTTTTTAGCTTTCCCATCCTTCACTTCCCCTGACAGCTGTTTACATTTTGGAAGTATTACATCAATATTATCACAGCACAGCTCTTCTCCTTTGAACTCTCGGCATTTCTCACTCATGCGAGGAGACGCGGTTGCGTGAAGATCTCTGAGGGTGAGCGCTGATAACGCAGTGGAGGGATCTGCAGAGTGATGCAGCCACATGAGTGACTGTAGAGTTTAGGTAACAAGAGATAGAATGAGAAGAAATGACCTCAAGTTGTGCCAGGGGAAGTTGAATTGGGTCTGAGGAAAAACTTCACCAAATGGGTGGTCAAGCACTGGAACAGGCTGCCCGGGGAGGTGATGGAGTCACCATCCTTGGAGGTGTTCAAAAAACATGTAGACATGGCCCTTCAGGACATGGTTTAGTGGCCATGGTGGTGTTGGGCTGATGGTTGGACTTGATGATCTTGGAGGTCTTTTCCAGCCTTAATGATTCTGTGATTGTCAAGTGCTGAAACAGGCTGTCCAGGGAGGTGGTGGAGTCACCTTCCCTGGTGGGATTTAACAGACGGGCAGACGAGGTGCTCAGGGACATGGGTTAGAGGTGGCATTGGCAGTGTTGGGTTTATGGTTGGACTCGATGATCTTAAAGGTCTTTTCCAACCACTACGATTCTGTGTAATTTTGCAAAAGATCAGCCAAAGACTGGTCCCTTCCAACCCAAGTCATGGATTCCAAGACCCCACTCCTCTGCTATCCCAATCGAGTCTGATTTTACATTAATCAGAAACCCCCAGGGATTTGCAAGCTGCTTGAGGACAACCAACAAAGAGAGACAAAGCAGAAGGGGTTGATGGACATGGCTCATGAAATCAAAGCATCTCCTGGGGTTTCTCCTTTTGCTTTGCTGCACCAGAACCGTGGCTGGTGCAGAGAAACCTCTCGAGGTCAGTCCTCTGGCAGGAGTGGAAACGTGGATCCCTGGAAATCCAACTTTCCACTGGTTTCCAGGTTGGGGAGTTTGAGGCAGGAGGCAGCTGCTGCTGCTTGGTTCTCCATGGAGTTTTTTAACTTCTGAACTGTTTGTGCTTGAGACCTCACTTGCTCTGTTTGGGGAGGGAGAGAGAAAACAAAACCCAGGACCTTTTCTCCAGTGTTATTTTCCCCATCTTTCCCCCCAAATCCTTTTAAGCCGGCTGGTTCTAGTGCTCTGCTTCCAAACAACCTCTCTGAAAACTGAATCAAGATGCAAATTTCCAGATTATGTAGGTTTTTTGTTGAGTTTTTTGAGGTTTTTTAAATGAAAAACTGGCTTGGCTTCCAACTACATGAGAGAGTTGAGTTCCCAGCGAGGGATTTCCCCTCGTGTGACCTGGGTTGGGAGCAGCAGCCACTTCTCAGGGATCCCTCCCTCTGTGCTCTGTTTAACTCCATTTGAAATCTCATCTGTTCTTCCTGCCCCAGCTTTTTAATGTTTCCTTTTATTCCCTCAAAACTCCTTTTTAACTTTCAACAAGCCAGAAATGCAGTTTGGTCCCTTTCAGCTCCTGCTTTTCCCTAAAATTCTGCTTTTTCCTCTGGATTTAGATATGGGGAAAACCAGCTGGGAGATGGAGTTAAGAACTGAAGATAACTGTCAAGCAGTGTTTGCTGGTGGCATGGTACAAACAAGCTGAAGAGCATCCATGTCTCTGCACCGTTTTGGATCCTACTGCTGCTTTGATCTCCATTCCAGACGTGTCCTCTCCTGCCTGCAGACCCCAAATGTCTGTTTTCAGGAGGGAAGAGAGGAGAAGGAAACAAAACTGGATTTCTCAACCACTCTGTTTCATCCAAGAGATGAAGTTTATCTCCCTCCTGCAGACCCCAAACTGTCTGACAGACAGAGACATCGGTGTTTGGACCCATCTCGAAAGATCTTCGCTCTTGGCTGGGTGGGAAGAGGGACAAGAACCACATCAAGGACCTTAGCTTGCTCTTCTGCATCGAGGGGAGGAGAGCTGGCACCACAGTGGTGGCTCCAGTGGACAGACCACTCTGGCTTTGCTCTTCTCCTGGCTGCAAGGTTGGTCTCATCAAGCTTGATCGCTGAAGGTAGCAACTTCACGTGGAGATGTTCCTGTTGGCAAAGAGGGCTTGGGTTGGAGGATGGGTCCAGGGTCACATCTACCCCTCCAGAGTCACATCTACTGTCTGAAAAGCAACCAAAGACTGGATTTATCTTCCCTGCTTGGAAGAAGTGGAAGCAAGGTGGAGGCTGTTGGAGGGACACTCCTACCTCCTCAGTGGAGCCCCAAAGCCTCACCATGGTCAGAGCTGAGCTTCTGCTGAAGCTGCCTCTTGGGCACCTCCTCCAAAGGCTGTCCCCGGCCCAGGGAGGAAGAGGATGGAGGAAGAAAATACCCCCTGGAGACACTGCTGTGTTTTGGGCTGCTTAGTCCAGGGAATGACAGTGGTGGCTGTTGGGGGGACACTGGGGACACTGGCCCAAGAGCTGGGCACAGCAGGAGCACCTTGTGCCCGAGGACAGCCCTGGCAGAGGGGTGGAAAATGCTCATTAGCAGTTTTCCTCCTGCTCCTTCACTCTTTGCTTCCTGGCTGGAATCTCCTGGGTGACCACACCAGTGGAGATGGGCTCACACCTGGGTGGGTGCTGGGGAAATGAAATGGTGTGACCAGGTGCCCCAGGGATGGTATCTGAGCAGAGGTGGCATCTAAGAAGAGGTGGTACCCAGCTGGAGGTGGTACCTGAGCAGATGTAACACCCAAGACTAAGTGACATCTGGGTGGAGGTAGTGCCCAAGCAGAGGTGGCACCTGAGTAGAGCTGGTAGCTGAACAGTGGTAGCTCCTGAGCAGGGATGACACCTGAGTAGAAGTGGAGGTGGCTGGAGGTGGCACCAAGTGGAGGTGGCACCAAGT
>NW_010298861.1:0-247 GCF_000700745.2 Antrostomus carolinensis | reverse complement strand
TAGCAGACATGGCACCCCACAACCATCAGTGACCCCTGCAGACCTTCCATCACCAAGCCCCCATCGGTGCTCAGGGTCCCTGGGGACCTCAGTGGGGTGCCATGGGGAGCAGACCAGGGTGCTGCCGTGGGGTTGAAGTTCCCAGCTGACACAGTCCCTCTGGGAAACCGATCCCTAAAGGGTGCCGCGGCCAGGCGAAGGCTGTCCCCTCTCCCGTCTTCTCCTGCTGGACCTCCTACAAGTTTCT
>NW_010298860.1:10797-21296 GCF_000700745.2 Antrostomus carolinensis | reverse complement strand
GTCTCAAGGTGGGAGGGAAGAGAGAAGAGCAAAAAAAAAAAGGAGTGAGAGAGGAGTGAAAATATCAAAGACCAGGAAACATATTTTGCAATTAAATATGAAAGCAAGAGGCATCAAGACAGCTACCGGGCTCGTCCCTGACTGCTGCCTGTCTGTGGCATGCAGTGGGAGGTCACGGCTGCCACACCGAGAGCAGTTGTATGAACCAGCTGTGACATCTGGCTTACATTGAGGGATCTGAACGCTGGAACCGGACATGTTTGTTTTCTCTTGCTTGAGCCCAAATCAAAGTTTTAATTAAAGAAAGCTCAGAGCTGCTTTCAGTGAGACTGCCTAGGATCAGTGTGCAGAGGGTGCTTTTTCAGGGATATGAGCTGGTTGTGGCCCAACCCACTCCCTGAGGTGACAGGTGTCTCTTGGGGTGAGAGAGGAGTTGCAGAGCCTAAACCAATAGAGATGGATCACACTCAGAAGGACTCTATAGCAGCCTTTGCACACACGGAGATCTAGACCCCAAGGAATAACCACTGTCCCCAAGGATCCCATTGCCTCCTGCGTGCCTCCTCTTTTTGCCAGCAGCTATTCACGCAGCTGATCAGTCTCGCTGCTCTTCTCCTTGCAAAAATCACCCTATTCCTCCTGTGGTTCCTCCTTCATTTAAAGCCAATCCTAGGGCTTTCCTCTTTGGCCTCTTTGGCCCTTCCCAACCAGAAGCACCACAGTGATGCCCTCTGCCACCCCTGGGTACAGCTCTGTTGCTGCTTAGCTACTACTGTAAACTATTAGTTCTCAAGTTTTTGTATTAGGTAATACTTTTTTTTTTTCAGATAATTGTTTTTCAGACTGTCAGTAACTCTTTAGGATAATTTCTGAAATAAACCAACCCTATCTCAACTTCTGAGCAGCAAGCAGCACCATATCAGAAGTCTAGAAATCTCCTTGAGTCAGTTCTCAATCCCTGTTAAAATTGTAGCAGCAGTTCATCTCTCCAGGGCTACGCTTGTTTGGAAAAACACCCAGAGCACATCCTATGCCTCCAATGCAAAGCACACCCTGTACAGCTGCAGCTGAGGCAATTCAGCCCAGAGTCAATATGTCAAAGTCAATCTGTAGCAACAACCAAAAAACAGAAACTCAAAGCAGAGAGCTAGGTTTGTGGGATCCCCTTCTACAGAGAATGGTATTAAAGGGCATTAGTCTGTTGGATATAGCTGAGACTTCTAGATTGGCTGCTGGTGATGTCACAGCCACCCATGTGCCCTATAAATCTATTTTTTTTGTTGTTTTCATGTGTAAATGATGTAATGCCCACAAGCTTCCTCAGTCAGGGCTCGCTATTTAATTTCTCAGGTGGCTGAAGTCGTAGGCTTTGTGGCGTCTATGGCCACCCACGAAGTGTTCTCACTGCCCAGAAATTAACTTCCTCTTAGGCCTTGTTTTCTAATTGGCATCTGCAGAATTAAAAGTCTACTGACCGCTGCGTGTCATGGGAACACTTGGGAAAGTATCTCTGGAATGAGAAAACCATTTTGATCCCAAAATAATGTGTGTGCTTAAACTAAGGCCTTCTCTGATAGAAAGAAGACAATTAGAGCCAAGTTTTGATATGGTGCCACATTAGGAAAAAAAACGGTTTTCATGAGCAAACATCTACTTGGAAAATAACACTCGCCCAGCAAGATAAAATCTTTGCTTTACCTAATCTAATATTCCACTTTCAACAGAATTTTATCCCAAACTTTCTTTACTAAATGGGAGTGCATCTTTACTAACACCACCAGGCTCCTAAGTTGTTCCTGGGAGTGGTTCTCACCACTGGAGTCATGAGGATTTCTCTGTCTCCTTTGTCTTACCTGTTGGTGATAAACACATCTCATGCTTTCTTTTGATCCAGCTAGGCTTGCATCCTCAGTGTTGTTTGTTTTACCTAAATGTTTATAAATCCAAGGAATTAATCATCCATGGAAAACAGTTTCCTGAACACAGAGGCTTTCCTACACTGGTTCAACTGATCCTGAGAAATTAGCCTTCTCCATAAATACCGTCTAGTGTCATGGTACCAAAACCAATGGTTCTCTGATAATATCTGTGATCCTTCACTTTTTGGCAGACTGAAATATTGTGCCTTATTAGCAATTAGAATAAATTTAATGGAGCAGTGCAGAGGTCAAATTATTGCTGCAGAAACACTGATTAGCATTCCTTAAACTGTGTAAATCCTTAAAGCCTGAAAGGATAATCTTCACAAATTACAGTTACTTTCATGAACCTGGAATCAAACACCTCAAATAAAATTAGCTTTTAGAAGGGCCTGGCCCAAAGCCCAGGGAAATCTATGAGAATCCACTGCATCCCAAAGATTTAAACTTCCTCACTGCCAGAGTTAGGATTCTTGTTGAGGAAATGCAGTACAAAAGACAATAGTAGATAAAAGCACATCTTTACATAGGAACACAAATATATTTGCAAATATATTATATGTTTGCAGACAAGTCCATTCCTACACAGTAGTAGTTACAGACAAGGTACTTCCGATAGTGGTTATTTAATTTGAGTCTATATGCATCATAAATACTGAAAGAACACAGGGAGAGAAATAATTTTCTCACAGAAGAAAATCTGATGGTGAGAGTTTTTAATCTACGAGGTTGCAAATGACTAAAACATATTGTTTATCTTCTGAAAGAACTTCAACCAAAAAATAGCAGCATTAGAAAAATGGATGTTCTTGCTGTAGACAATACAAGTGGCTCCTGCCCCTTCTCACAGTGAAAATGCTTGAAGAATGTTCTTGGACAGGATGTTTCCAGCAAAGAGTCTCAAAACAGCATTTTACTTTCTCTCAATTGAATATAAACCAGAAATTAAATGGTGGCAACAAGAAAAAAAATCATAAAGAAACTTTTTGTCCTCAGTGGCATCTTTTTACTCAGGGAGAATTTTTGCTGTGGAAGACAAGGTAAGGACAAAGGTCTGTTGGGCAAGTGGAGTTAGTCAAAGGATTTACTCGCAAATATTTCTTCCTGTATTTTTATTCGGTCTTTTCTCCACCAGATGCGTATCGACTAGGGTTTCATCACTGTAAATCTGTTTCCCCTCACCTTCTATCTGATTTTCATGTCCTTGGCTTATTTCAGGACCTCCAGTTCCCCAGTCTTTGCCTCCCCCCACCTTTTATTTTTTTTAAATCATTTCTGGAGGGGCAATGTGTGAGCAGCATGGTGCAGGACTCAGCAAGATCACCTTTTACTCCCAGCCTTCTCAATGGTGTGGACATTCCCTTCTGCTTTGCTCGTTTTCCACCACCCACCCAGCACTTTTGCCTAGCTGGAACATTGCACCAGGCACAGACCATCTATTGTCGCACAAAAGCTTCATGAACAAAACCCACAGGACCCAGCTCAGTGCTCAGAAGGGCATGGAGGCTACAGGGCAGGTCCCCAGGGACTGAGTGATGTACCAAATGAAACCAAAATTGGCAGTGCTAACTTCCAAATAGTACAAAGCGACATCATTTCCACAGCAGGTACAAACAGGGACTTTGAGCTGAGATGTGCTTTGCAGGAGGGTGGGCGTTTCAGGAGGTCCTCCCGGTGCCCAGCCTTCCATGTTTGATGGCAATGCTTGGCCAAATGGAGAAGTCACCTCATTTCGCAGACCTGCAGCTGACATCCAGAAAGCCGCACCGTGATGACAGCCGCGCTTAATCCCTCCCCTGTGCACACGCAAGGTCTGCTGCTCCCCAAGTCTCGAGATGTCAGCCCGGGCCCGGGGGGTTGTGTGGTGGAGGGCAAAAAATAAACAGCCAAGCACCGCGGGCTGCCGCCGGGCACCCGGCATTCCCATGAGAAACTCGCAAAGTCGGGTAAACTGCGTCACAGCGCCTGCAAACCGGGGGCCTGGGCGGTTTAAAAATACAGCCTGGCGCAGATTTCCCAGGCCATATATAGCTCACACATCTCACGGTAGCAGGAAGGAGCTGCAAAGACACACAGAGACACTGAGAAGGAAGAAAGTAACGGGGGACGCGACTGCCAGCGCGCAACAAAAACAGGTTAAAAATAGCCTGGGCTGCAACAGCTCCCTCCTAGCAGGGGGGTGCGGGGGCCGCTGGCTCTCCCTGCCCTCCCTGGCCCCTCTCTCAGCTGCCAGGAGGAAAGGGCAGGAAGGAAGCTCTCGGTTCCTGGAGGCAGAAGGAGATACAATGACAGCCCTGCTTGTTTGGACACCAGGTGGGCTCACCGAGGCCTGCACAGACACCTGGCTGGCAGCGTGGGACCCTTTCCCTGAGGGATGGGCTGGGGGCATGAGGAGAACACAGCTTTGGATGGCCTCGCTCCTGACCCTGAGCAGCAGCAAGCATAACTCCAAGAGATGTGATGCCACACTGCCCAGAGGGGTGATGTCACACTGCCCAGAGAGGTGATGTCACATTGCCCAGAGGTGTGATGCCACACTGCCCGGGGGTGTGAAGCCATGCTGCCCAGAGGTGTGATGCCACACTGCCCAGAGGGGTGATGTCACACTGCCCAGAGGGGTGATGTCACACTGCCCAGAGGTGTGATGCCACGCTGCCCAGAGGTGTGATGCCACACTGCCCAGAGGTGTGATGCCACACTGCCTGGGGGTGTGAAGCCACACTGCCTGGAGGTGTGATGCTGCACTGCCCAGAGGTGTGAAGCCACACTGCCTGGAGGTGTGATGCTGCACTGCCCAGGGGTGTGATGCTACACTGCCTGGAGGTGCGATGCCACACTGCCCGGAGGTGTGAAGCCATGCTGCCCAGAGGGATGATGCCACTCTGCCCAGAGGGATGATGCCACTCTGCCTGGAGGTGTGAAGCCATGCTGCCCAGAGGGGAACACAGCTTGCGCTTTGATAAGGGCTTTGAAACAAGTCTCATCTTCCTCTCCACACCTTGTGCATGTTGAATCCTGTCCTGGAGGCAAAGCTGAGATGTCCAACCCTACTCTGGTAAAATAAAGAAAAAGCAAAAACTGCTTGTTCTGCCCATCACCTCTTCTCTCCCGCAGCCCCAAAGCCATTGCAAAGGGAAAGCAGCCACATGCCAAATGGGGTTATCTCTCTATGAGGATCTTCTCCATCAACATCTCTTAGCCCATTCCCTTGCAGCGAAAGAGAACATGACCGTGTGCACCATCAGGTCATGGTGTGTGGCTCTGGACTCTTGAAATCTCCTTGCTTGTTGGGATTTCCAGCAGCCAGGTGAGCACTGCCTGACCTGTGGCTTGCGTGGAAAGAAAGAGGTGCTGGCATGTCTCCAAAAGCCACACTATTCATTGTAGGGCCAGTTTTCATTTGTTCATTAGTGTGCTGGCATATTTCTCCTTTATTCTTGGTCACTTGCATCCTGCAGGCCTGGCTGTCCCAGCCACAAACAACTTCTGTCAACTCCTAGATGCTGACACGAGGCACTGAGAGGTGTCCAAGCCAAAAGCCCAGATTCCAAACATCCCTGAACTTTGGAGAAGTTCAAATCAGAGCACACATCTCTAGCGAGAAGAGGAAAGCTGTAACATGATCCCAGCCCTGGACAATAGAGGTGACACTCCAGTGGGGTCTGAAGGTGACTTCCAGAATATGTGGTGTTGAGCAGGGCAGAGCAGAGAGGAAAAAGAATGAAGGCATTTCTCATATGTTAAAAAAAAAGAAAAAAAGTTCTCTAGGAGGGAACTGGGTGTCTGCTGTCTGTGGGAGGGTGAGGAGGGTTGCTGACAGAGTAAAGGGGGTTAAGAGTGGATGAACTCTGAATGGAACAGAGAGTGATACTAAAGAGCCCTGCAGGCTGTCAGAGAGGTGTCAAAAGTCAGGAAGGAGCAAAAAGACCAAGAAAGCTAGCATTCAGGGAGCAGAGCACATCTGCGTATCTGCGAGGGTTTGAGACTGACAGCTGCATTCAGGCTCACACACATCCCTGCTGTGCTCTCTGCCTGCCTTTCCCAGGGACCAAAATCTCCACATGCCTCAGCTTCAGTTCTGTTTGCCAGAGAAGGATGCCACTGGCTAGAAGGGCAGTGCTGGGCAGTGGCTGTGCTGTGTGTGGGACAGTGAGCAGCATCAGCCCCTCTGTGTGCTGCCAACACCACCCACCCCAGCATTTCCAGAGAGAAGGGCAGTGAGGGCTTTTTCCTCTGGAGCAGAAGAAGCTGCTCCTCCAGCTCTCCATCAGCTTGCATCTCAGTTTGTCACCTAGGCTTACAAGAATTAAGGCCAGGCACTAACAATGTCAGGCTGCACAAGCAGAGATGTCATTTTCACTCCACGTCAGAATACGGACTCTTTGATTCACGTTCCCAGAACGGCTCCTTGGATGGCTCACAGAAAGGCAGCCAACAGCCTAACTGGGATTGCCTGATGCTATGTTAATGTGCTGGGTGTGCTTGGATGTACCAGTCTCTGTATGTTCTCTGTATTCACTCTATCCTAGCAAAACCAGGACAATGCCCCAGGAACAAGCCTCAGCCTGAACTCATAGGGCACCAGGCTGCAGGACTGGGGAGCCATCCCCATCAGATTACACAAGGTTAAGATTTCAAGTCAAAGTGGTGTGCAGCTCAAGCGATAGCAGCTCAGGCCATGCTTGCAGGAAGGTGGGATGACAACCCCAAGCGTGACCATGCACATAGTGTGCATGCAAAGGTGACTGTGTGCGCACCATGCCCCTCTCATGGGCCAGAGGAACCTCCTGGAGATACCTAACCTCCCTTCAGCCAGCTGCCAGTGACTGGTTAGCTGGCTTTTGTGCCTTCCCACGACACCAGCCACAGAGAGTAAAGGATAATTTCCTGGCTCTCACTTCCTCAGTTAACGAATACCACCAGTAATTAACTGACAGTAATGTTGAGCTATTCCTGGCTGTAGGTGGATCTTACTGAGGTCATACTGGTTGTGGGTAATGTAATTTATTACTCTGTGAGGCACTTTGGGATCCAGTGTGAGAAGACCACTCGGAAAGTGCCAAATCAATAATCCATGTCAGGATTTTTCCCGGTAAGGTAATATGTTCCATACTTGCTGTGCTTCTTAGAAATAAAGCATCGAAGTTGCACTGGCTCCAGTACAATGCTGTAAAGATTTCCAAATACATTGGTGGAAACAGAGGACTACTGTGCTCAAGAGGTGGGTCCCTCTTTGGAGCAAAAGAAGTTCAAGGCATGTATTTTTTTCTTAAAACCATTCTGAAGACAAAAATCCCACCCTGTGGAAAGGCACTCGGCTGCCAAAGAGAAGTATCATGCTTTGGGCAGGCGGGTGGCTCTCCCTGCACAGCAGCGGGGTCATGCCAACCGGCCCACGTTAGGGCTGGAGCTGTACTCTAGGTGAACTCTACCAAATTAGCTGTACATGATGCTGCATTCCCTCCTTTCTCAGAGGATCAAAGTGGCTGGACCCAGTCCCAGCTTTCCACAGATAAGCAGGTCATAGGACTAGTTTGCACCTCTTTGCTGCTTGTAATACACTGTGTTACAGATTCCTCTGGATTTCCTAGTTTGTGCCCATATACACTGGATACTGGTGGTCACATTTTTTCCCTTTAGTCCTCCAAGCTCATCTAGTGACCTGAGATACTTCTACAGGTTCTTAACACCAGCACAGACTCCCTGGCAGCGTTACATCTGGTTAACGACTACCGCTGTTCTTGCCCAAACAGTCTTTACGATTCCCTTATTTTATAGAAAAAGCTCATTCTATCCTGCTCAAGGCTTCTCCCCCCAGCACAGCAGCACAAGGGCAGGTGCAGCAGCTCAGCAGCCTGGCTTGGATTAAACCCTTTCTGAATGGGGGAAGGAGAAAGAAAGACAAGGCTATCCATTTTGGTAGGCAACCAGGCATCCCTAATACTTAAGCAAAATGCACTTGAAGAATAGGAGGGAGGGGATAGATAGTAATAATTGAAAATCTACGTCACTTGTGTAAAAGTGTTAATTAGTTGTTTATCTGCAGGCACACTGTGGGCTTCACAAAGGCACACACACAAGTTACAGCAATTAATTAGTAGCAGGGTCTGGGAGACCATCTCCGTAATTAAAATTTGTGATCAAGCAGCAGCAATGGGTGATTCAGAAGGAAACAGCAGAATATGTACAAATATATTCTTCTTTAAAAAGTTAACATGGTTTTGTGTCATAGGACTGGGTGATAAATCAACTGAAATTTTAACCCTTGTTGTTTAATCAACAGATACATTTCTAACGTGCAAGTGATAGCATTACAGTGAATCACTTTTTTACCTTTGCAGTTTATCTGTCAGTAGAAGCAGACACATGTTGAAAATATGCAAGAATTTATGTCAAATCCAACAAATAGTATTGGATGAAAAATTAAGAGATAGAATTGAGAAAAAAATATGTTTTCGGAAAGATAATTTTGGAATAATAGCTTATGATTGAATGTTCTTATTTTAATTTGAAAGAAAGAAAGAAAGAAAGAAAGAAAGAAAAAGAAAGAAAGAAAGAAAGAAAGAAAAAAAATCCCCAAGTCCAAAGTACTCTGTTGATTTGAAGATAAATAGCTTTTCCAGTTCTCACACCCAGCTATAGTGGCACATGCTCTCAGTGTCCACCCTCCCCAGAACATTAAATTGTTGAAGGATTGAATGAGGGAGAAATTTAAACAGAGGCATTTTACCAGCAAAGAAAAAGACATTACAATGCTTTGGATAAAGCATTTAAATGCTTTATTTCATTTATGAAAAATACATTCAGTATAATAATAGAATAGCACTGAATTAAACTTTCCAACTCCAGTGGGACTCGAAGCATCCTGAAGATTTTGGCTTGGGATCCTTCTTCACAATATTTAAAAAAAAAAAAAAATTGATAACTGGAGCAGTGAAGATCATTCCCAAAATAAGTGACCTTCATCATTATTTTCATAGGCTATTTTTGACAAGGTTGATTGCTGAATATGATTTCCAGTGAGTGTATTTTAAAAGTGACACGTTTGTCTTTCCTTTTTGCAAAGCGTTATTAAAGATATCATTAAAAATTACTCATAACATCTTTTCCAGACTATTTTTGGCCAGGAGAATGTTTAAGACAAGCTGTGAGTATTGTTCAGCCTTTATCTGAGCTATGTTCATCACAGACAGTGAGTATGGCATTTTTTGTCTTCTGCTGGGTGGCTGAAAAACACCTGCAAACAAGGTTTTGGAGGCGCTGCTGCCAGCCATTCATGGAAACTTCCACTTCCACATTTTGCAAGTCACTAAAGATCAAGTTTTTCAGGAATATTGCAGCCAAGATGCCAACAGAAAGGTTTGCTGAAATGTTTCCATGCAGAAAAAAAAAAAAAAAAATATGAGCAGAATAAAGTTCAAACTGATGCCAACAAACTGTATTTGGTACAGTACAGCCTGTTTCTCACCGCTGTGTTCAGAGGTGAAGAAAACGTTTCCCTGGGTCTAAGGACTCCCTGAACAGGAACAGGCTTCCAGCAGGGAGTCACAAATTCAAAGCAAAAAGTTGTATGAAATGGAGCTGTAACATTATAGCTAAACACATAATTCAATTATAAACTGAGTATCTTGGCCATCGACCACAAGAGAAGAAATATCCGATTAATCTGTCTAAAAAAAGAGTTCCTATTTCAAAAATGAAAAGCTAAAATCCAAGACCAGCCCTTAATTACCACGCAATGAACACAAAAAAGCCTACAAAAAGACAAATTCAATTATCTGAAATATTATTGCTTGATGGTACTTTAGCCTTCTAGTTTGGACACTAAAACATTCCTGATGTATGAGTGGCAAAGGGTGAGACCAACATTTTTTCCTCTGCTGACACACTAGGTTTTGCAGTTTTTCTTTAGTGGAACACTTTTTCCTTCCAGAAAAGTATCTTCCTAAAACACTTACCTTACAACATAGCTACGAGGAGCTAAGTTATGAGGCAATGGGAAATTGCCTAAAAAAATTGGGGAAAAAAACTGACAAAAAAAAAAATCAAGAAAAAGATATTTAAAAGAAAAGAAATAGAAGAACAAAAGAAAACTGAAAAAAAAAAAAAGCAAATAAATCTTAGATCATGGAAAATTAGCTTCATGAGAAAGTAGGATTTATCTTTCACCTTTCTACAATTGCTTATTATTTCTTTCCTTGTTATACCAGAATGTGCACAAGACAAAGTCAAACAACAGCAATGAATACCTCATACTCCAGTGGGGGGAAAAAAAAATCCAAAATACTTGTGAAATTAGGGATTTTGGGAAGGATTTACAGTTGCTCCTTAAAATAACTTAAAAAAAAAAATGCTTACCAGTTGTAGAATCACAATCCACGCCATGGAAGGTACAAAACTAGAGCCGTGAACTGAGGCTGAGGAAAAAATCATTACTAAATTAGCAGAGCTAAACTTCAGTCAGCCACGTAGAAGACTCCCCTTTCAACCAGTTAATTTAGACAGCCAGTCCTCTCCAGCTCGGCAGCCATCTGCAGCTCTTTAAGTTGTCATATTTGGTTTGATCGAAATGTTCACATA
>NW_010298860.1:0-10772 GCF_000700745.2 Antrostomus carolinensis | reverse complement strand
TTACTGACAAGCTTTGTAAAAATCCAACCTATTAAAAAAAAAAAAAAAAAAGTAGCTAGACAAACAAGTCCATATACAGAGAATTTATTGCGGTAGGTTTTATTGTGAATTGGGAATTGCATAGTAACTCGTTTGCAAGAGTCAGACAACTACATTATCCAAGAAAATTGCAAATCTCACCCCAACAATTTTATACTATGAGTCTTTTGTAGCATTATTTGGAATCACCCTCCAAATAGCCAAAAAGCAATGAATATTTCTCACGTTGAATCTTCATTCAAGCATTGCTGTCATCTCCTTAATATCACCACACCGACCTGTCAGTGCCCTGCAATGGAACACTTTTGCACAGCAGTTTATCAGGGTGCCTTGCCCTGGGATATTGCAACTACCAGAAGACTTGAAATGCTTTCTTGAGAATTTGTATATGTGCTGTGCCACTTTCACATTCAGAGCTCTCTCTCTCAGGGATCTTGCTTCTCTGCTTATGAAAACATTCACTAATTTTACTCAGATCAAAACAATTAAAAAACAAAATACATATTCTCACAGAGCAGAAACACAACTGCACCTAGGAAGGTATATATAACATCTGCCAATGTACTTGGCCAAAAAGCCTAACCAAGATACACGCTTCACAAAGTAGCATGTCTTCTATTTAGATATGTCCACACAACCTGCAAATTAATTATAAATTTGCATTAAAATATATAATATTAAAGACCAAGTGTTCAAATTAAGTTTTTTGGAGGAATTAAGAAAAGCTGCTGTAAGTGCCTGCATACTTGCCTCACCTAAAGAACCTTGGTTTAAAAGGCAGGTAAGTTAAAATCAGTATTTTTCTGCACAGCAGAAATTCAGGTTGATACTACTGTATTAGATTTCCCCTATGAAAAATACAGGATATGAAAAGCAGTGATACCTCAGAAGACAATCCATAATACTGACAAATCCCTGGGAATTTCAATGGTACATCGCTGCAGGTCTTAGCTTTAAAAAATTTTGAGGATTTATGATCCGCTTGCAAAGAAACAGTAAAATTGTGGGTGTGAAGAAGCACTTCATAAAATCCTTGCATAAATTTTTACATGCAACTGAAGAATGTGGAGTCAGCAAAGCAAAAAGTGGAAATATTAACATCTTTTTAGTTCTCATTCTAGTGTGTCTTTTTTTTTTTTTTTTCATTTAAACATCTGCCTATGGGAAGTCCCTCTCTTTTTAAAGGTGGCACAAAGGCATGATATTTTGTCACTGAAGATGCCTAGGGAGGTTGTAGAGTCTCCATCCCTGGAGACAGTCAACAGCCAGATAGACATGGTCCTGGGCAACCTGTCCTAGCTGACCCTGCTTTGAGCAGGGGCTCGGACCAAATGACCTCCAGAGGTCCCTTCCAACATCAACCATTCTGAGATTCTGTGATCTTCATTAACAAGAATGATGAGTGGTGTCATAAGAATGCGTCTACTAATCACATAAGTACTACTGAATATTGTGTATGTGCTGTACAACAGAAAGGAAGTATTTTTAACAAGAAAAAAACAAAACCAAAACCAGATAAATGTCACAGTTTAATAATATTCAATGATTAAATTCTGATTTCCTAGCAAGTGTCTTTCAGCTGAATGCCTTAATGCATTCTAAATGCTGCAAGACTGAAGAAATTTTTCCCTTGCCCGAGTTCTCTAAGTCTTTATTTGATGATGAGCAGACAAAACAAAGGGGTATAGCTTACAGTTCTAAACGTTGGATTTCATTGATGGTTCATCATGGCAGGTTCATCACCTGATGATTTTACATTATTTTATGTGTAACATATAACAAAACTGCCATTGCCCACCCCTCCTCTGCACTATGCTTTTTAAGAGAAAGAAGAACTCCACAACACAGAGTGTAAACTCTTACTTAGAAAGTCTCTGTCTGAACCACCAGTGAGGCCTTTTCTTTTTCCCAGTCTGAGTTTTCTTGGCTGGCTAATCTGTATCACATAAGATCACAAATCACAGCATTTGTTTTTCAGTGCATGTTATTTTTTATGCTGCCTCAGGAAAGCTCAGCCACAGTTGGCTCCCCCAGTCCCATTTCATTCTTTGTACTGGCAGATGGCCTAAAACAGGGAGAACTGACTGGACATGGAAGGCAGGGTCATTTTTCATAAATTTGCTGTGCACTGCATATACTGCATCCCTCTGTTTCTTCCTTACCCACCTCCCAGCCAGGATGAAGTCTCCACCAGCCCCAGAGTGGATCCCCCTAGGTTGCACACAACTGCAAACACTTGCCTTCACGGCAGTGGCTGAGCAAGAGTGAAGTCATTCCCACTTGTTAAACTGTGCCTAAAAGAAAAGGATTTGCTGATACAAATTTGAAGTGTAACAAAAGTTACTTCTGGGTTAAGAAATGTTGGGTAGTTGTGAACAAAAGATTATCTTGCCCTACCTCTTGGCGGCTGTAAAATTTTCCCAGCTCCCCCTCCATAGTGCCTCACAGTTTGTAACTGCACTTGGCAAAAGCTTATCTTCCATAGTTTGAATGTGGAAGAGTTTTGCTCATCTATCGTGTTTATTATTATGTGATTAGACAGTAGCCACCACACGCTGTAACTATGATGTGAAATGAGGAATGTGTGAAGATTTACTGCTTACTGCCTTCGCGTAGCTTGGAAATACCTCTCTACAGGAATAAACTTGCTTTTCAGCTTAAAAAGTACAGCGTACACAGTGCTTCAGAATTCTGAGGAAAATCAGCATAGCAGGAAATCTCCATGTTGACACGCTCAAGTTGGTGCCACAGTTCTGACCTAATCGGGAAAGGAAATGTTTTACAAGAAAGACCTACAAGCTGAGGTCAGCAGCCTCCGTGAAGCAGCAGTCAGAGGCGTTCAAGGCTTGGGCTCAACTCTCATGGTGGCTTTTGGTCATGTCTATAGCACCTTTTCAGCCTCCCAGCTTGTTAGAAATTATAGAGCAAGACATCAAATTAAGAAGAAAAAGGTTACAGTGGAAGCCAAGGAAGGCTAAGCCACTCATAAAAAACCTGCTTTATTCCTTTATGGGTTTTCATGGCTCCTCCAACACCGTTCTTCCTGGCCAAAACATCATGCACTGTCATTCCTCTTTGTAGATCTCTCTTGCTCTGCCTTCTAGAACTGTACCACAATGGAAGACACTGTCACCTTCTGATTACTGCCACTCACTGCCAGGAAGGCTTGTGGGGCAAAAGGCAAAAGCTGCAGGTCGGTAGTATTTCACACACAGCTGATCTGGGGAAAGTGGGAGTGATAAGGAGCCACTTTGGACATGTCTTCAGGTGGTAGGGTGTAGGTATTCCCTCCAGCCATTTTTGGGCTGCAGACAGGAAAGCCACTTATGCACCTAAGCCTCACCACAGGGTGCTCTGACCCACTGCTTCATCTGTGTGGCCAGGGGATCAGGCCCCTGGGGAGTACTGCTGTGCCCCACAAAAGCCACCACCAGAGCCCGCTGAGGGCAGGGCAGGATGCCCGAGCCTCACTGTGTCAATAAGGAGGCAGCCACACCAAACAGAGGTGGCTGAGAGAGGAAGCTGCTCTTGCCTGGCTTCCCTTGTGGTCCACGTCCTCCACAGGGTACTTCAGAGGCTGAGACTAATCTAAGGGGTGGTATCAGGGAATGTGAAAACCCTCACATTTTCAGCTGTCAAAGCTCATTACAATTTTACCTACATGTCTCCTCCCAGCAATGGCATCTCAGCAGCATTAAAACACAGTATCAGCCCCAAATGCTGCTGAGGGCAGAGTACCGCCTGGGGCACCCAAGCCCCCCACAGCTACACCAAAGGACTCTCCCCAAAACTTATTCATAAGCTTTCTTTAGAGTTTGCCCAGCTGAAAAGTACAGTGGCATTAAATTGTATGTGCAATTTTTTTTTTAAACAAACAAAGCCTCCAAGCCTGACAGGCAAGGGCAGGGATGGGATTAGGCAAACATCCTATACAGACGGTTCCTCTTTCTGTCTGTCAGCTTGTAAGTGCTTTCTCTTCTGCAACTATACAGTACTAACTGAGCCGGAAGCAAGTATTTAAAAAGTGATTATAGTGTGACATTTTTGTTTGACCTAACATCAAGCCATGTGCAGCTTAAATGTCAGCAAAGCTATTTACTAGAGGGCCAGACAGGCCCTAGCATGCTTAAATCTACCCAGCGTCTTAAAACTGCTTGCTGTCTGCACTCGGTGCACATGAATGACACTGAAACCAAGACGTAAAGTATAGCGCTCTGTAAGCTGTGGTGATTGACTAATGTGCTGGGTGGCACAATGCATTCAGTGAGAGGCTCCCAGGGAGGAAGGCAAAATAATGGATAATTAAAGTCAATCTCAGGTTAGAAAGCAGAGGCCCATGCAAAACATTCCCTTGGATTAGCATGACTCTGCCAATAGCTGGTCTGTTTCTTCCAGGGATGTCTGAGGAGCTCAAATATTTGGACAAAAATAGCAAGCAGAATATTTTTTTTTATCAGCACAGGAGCTGAGTTGGTCACAGAAGAGGAGGGAGTACAGCCCCCAGCTGTGGCTACAACCTCCTTCCAGCCCCTTCAGCCAAATGCCGTGGCCCCAGGGCTGTAGCCCTCCGGGCTGGCAGAGCAGGAATCGGGCCGCCCAGGGTGACCGAGGGAAAGGGAGGCTTCAGAGCCCCAACATCAGCCAGCAAAGTAATAGTGGAGCACTCGGGGAGCATGAGGCTAATGCAGCTAATTACCTGCATCACTCCTGGTGTGAGAACCACCTGGAATGAAGTGGAGTCAGATCGTGTAAAGACGCATGAGCACGTACAGCGATAAAGCGATATACAGAGTTATACAGTATCACGAGCTCTCCCTGGAAGACAATGAACTGATTTGCAACGGATGGAGATAAGTACGCTTATAGGTCCTTAATAGGACCAGAGGCATGTATTTGGACAGCATTCCACTCTGACCTTCTTCTCAGAGCCTAAAATAACAAACAAATCAGTGTGCCTTTATTTTGAGAAAAGGTTGCTCACAGTAATAAGGGTGGGTGGGGGCACTCAAAAGGAAGCAGAGCTGTGATAAAACTTCCATTTTGTTCTTTCTTACATGTCAGAAAAAAATTTACGTTATAATTCAGAGTGCCTTTCAGGATTTATTTTTCTTTACATTGTTATATGCCTGATCACATCTGATTTTGGAAACTAAGGAGGGTCTGACTTGGCTGGCGTTTGGGAGACTGCAGAAAATGCAGCAGCCTGAGCAGGATCTGTATGCTTGTTGTATGAAACTGCAGTGCCTAAAAGCATGATTGGGGGGGAGCAAAAAGAATATTCACAGCTTTTCCATATTTTAAAATATTGCTTTTCTCCATATATAGCAACTGAAATAACACCATGACCAAAAATAACATCATGAATCTTAAATAAGCATAATAATAATAATAATAATAACAATAATAATAATAATAAAGACTGCTTGTGAATAATGGTTAGTATTTTCCAAAGAGCACAGAAAAACCCTTTGAGCAAACTGATCATCAGGTCATTAGAGATAGGAAATAAATTCTTTCATTTCTGTCTATTTGCTATTTACTTTACTAAGTGTTGACAGTGGCAGGGGGCTGTAAAAATATTTTCAAAACTCATTTTAGTACAATAAGTGAAAACAGTATAAACTTTTTAACAGAAAATATATGAGACGTAGCCAGAGGATTTTTTTAATATGGGGTTTACTGTTGTTCTTGGTGTTTTCAGTGACAAAGGTCTTAATTATATCATATAAAGGTTCCTTCCTTCTTCCTTTACCTTAGAAAATTCCAGAATATCAACCAACCTCTTATGATTTTGCTTGGAGGCTCCCAAGCAAGAGTTAAAACTTTAACAAAAGTCTCCTTCATTAAAAATGTTCATTAGTCATTCAAGTTAAAACAAATATCATAAAATAACAAGTGTAATTAGAACTCCCTTCCTCTCTTCCTTTCTTATCAAATGTCATCAGTGGGTACCGCTCCAATCCTGAGTGGGCCTGGCAGTCCAGGGTGAGCTTCATTTTTTTTGTCACCTCCTCTGCCCCTCAAAAGTTAAAAAGGCAAAACCAACACTGAATATGTTACAAAGAAAACAAACATCAAAGGTCTTTGAGTATCTTTCCTCCACCTTTAAACAAGAAATAAATACGATACGGCAAAGCAAGGCAAGCTCCACGTGCTGGAAGCCTCTCCCAGGTAGTGCTTGAGATGCCCTCGTTCCGTTTTGCAGCCCTTCTTTGTTACACTGAAATGTGAGGGATTTCTAAATCCCGATTTGGATGCATCCCCCAGCAGCAGAGAGGAACCGACAATTTCTGAAGCAAGGCAAGTTGTTTTCAGTTTAGCAGTTTTTTTCTAAGCCAGGCTTGTGGTTTCATTTAAGTTTGAATGCTTCCATTCTCTGAGAAGCCCAGTGGCTTTCAATAGCAGAAGATCAAATGATGTTAATCGGGCAGTGTGACCTAATCCTCTAATTCAGCTGCCTTTTTACATTAGAAGTGTTCTGCTCACGTAAGATTGATTTGCTCTTAAATTGAGCAAAACTGGGGGTTTTTTGTGGGTTTTGTTTGTTTGTTTGTTTTGTTCAAAGTGCTATTCTAAAGTTCTACTCCTGGCTCCATGGATCTGGTACACAAATAAGGGACGACCACTTCTTAATTTTGTAGGTTTAGATAGGCTAATCCTAAGCATTCTGATAGGAAACCTCCTGTTAATCACAGAAAACCCAAGATGTTATGCAACAGCAGCGAGAGGAACATTTTTCTTTTTGGTAGTGATCCCACAGGTTATCTGCACTGAATGGGGCTACTCCAGTCAGCTATTGCTGACTATAGGAAGGCTACGACAAGTGTACTTTCTCCTCACCCTTCAGATATACCTTCCATTGATGTTTGCACATTTCACCAAAGACTGAAATAATCTCCTGATTTCCTTTTTGTTCCCTCACTTTTTCTGATGTGGTGTGACGGGGCTGCCACACGACCGCTAGGAAAGGGCAGCCAGAGCAGTGCTCTTCTGCAATGGCCCCCTCCCTTCATGCTATGCATCTGCAGGTAGGTCGCAGATTGCAGCTACACCTGATGTGCAGGATCACAGGAGAGAAAGCAGCCTGTCTGGTTACTCCATAAACAACTGATGGCTTATGAGATGCCATCTGAGATGGTCTCATGCTGGTGCGAGGAAGGGGTCAGCTGGGTGACCCCCAAACACAGCCCATGGGACTTGGCAGGTTTTCTGACACTGTAACACCAGAAAAGCTCCTGAGCTCTACAAGTACCATCAGATAGACCATCAGTGCTGGTTGTCTACCGATCTTCACAGCAGCATCCCCTAACGAAGGCCACAGCCTAGCCAATTTATGTGTCACATGTATTTAACTGTATGAATCAGTTCCCATGCACACATTTGGAACTACAAAGCCTGGTGACAGCCATTGCTCCCACAGGCATCATAGGTGCCTGCATTTATTCCTGCACAAACCCAGAGGCCACATCCTCATGAAACACTGGGCTCGGTGGTCAAATGAGTGCTAATGGCCAGCACAAATTAAGTGTCGTTCACTTACCCTCAGGCTGGATTGGTCAATATTTACAGATAATAACCAGCCCAAACTTAACACTGTCAATGCTAAGCTACTTCCTACCACCTTGCCTGCTTGAGCTGTAAAGTCTGAGCAGAAGAGGTACAGCCCTTGGCAGAGACACCATTGCGTGGTGCCTGTCTCGCCTGCTTTGACAGCCGGCGTAAGGCAGGACGGGGCTCCCTGGGCAGTAGGACACACAGCCAGGCACCTGCGAGGTGTGTGGCAGAGGGGAGGGAGCCACATGGCACCCACCTACCCATCACTCCAGTGGTCTGGTGTTTGCTGTACCGTTACTGAGGATTCTTGCAACAGATTTTCACTAGCAACTTCCACATCATTGCTAAGATTACCTCAGGTAAAGAAAGACATAATACAGCCTAGAGAACTAAAATGACCATTTACAGTGTCTGGCAGGTGCTCTACAGTCTTTTTGCTCCTAAGAAGGACACCAGGGCTGTTGTTCCTGCCTGCTGCATCTGTGATATGTAATCATTTTGATAGATCCAGTGAACTACACAACTTTTTTTCTCTTTTCCTGCCAGATAGTAACAAATTAATCCAATTAATTAATAACTTCTCCTGAAGATATTCTGCCAGTACAAGGTTTGCAGTGTCCATACTGGCAGAACACATAAGAGTTTTCAAAATCCCACGTTATTATTGTTGTTACGTTATGTAAACCACACGCTAATTAAGATCCACCTCATGAGCAGTTAACAGGTCTGTACCCAGTCATCTGGCATTTGTGGAGATGATTTTCATATTACTGTGCCCAGTGTGTGAAACATCCCCTGCTCCCCAGGGCTATTTTCTTAGATACTGAAGCGTAATTTCAGCGTGGCTTTGGGTAGCAGCAAAGCTGGGCCAAGGAGAAATTTGTGGGCAGAGAGCGCCATCTCCAGCTACCAAATACTAATTACTCGGCGATAACAAAAGCACTAATTCAGTGATTCTCCTTTGGAATTGTCATCTGTTTCAGCAAAAGCTGGGGGAGGAAAAGCCATTTGAGACTGATGAAAGATTTGACACTATCTTAATATCCTCTAGGGATACTTTGCAAATCCTTGCTAAAGTTTCTGAATTAAATAAACAAAAGCTGCTTAAAATGCAAGGAGTTGGGCATCCCAAATTTGTTTCTGGTTTTGGGCTACTTAGTCAAGAATAAAATCATGTTAGATTTTAACAGAACTAAAATTTGTACTATATTATGGTCCTCCAACCTACAGAGTCTATGCATCTAATACGATATATGATGCATTTGATAAGTACTTGGAAAAGCCATAAATTATACCCTCTAGTACTGTCCCAGAATGACTGGGTAGAACACTAGTGTAAAACAGTAATTACTTTTGCATACAAATTGCATGCAGAAGAATTATGTAAATACAACTATTACAAAAACTATATTATATAAATATTTTTTTTAATTACATTTAATTACATACATACAAACATTACAAAATATTACAGATATTACAAAAAATCACATAAATACTAAATTTACCTAAATACAAATACAAAAGAATGACATCTTTATATTAAGTACAAGTGTATCTCGTGTACATTTTATCGCATGTAAATGGTACATATGTTAGTGTACACTTAAAGAAATTCTGTGCTGAAAAACATAAACCAAGACATTATTTATAGCTGATGTCTGAGAACAATTTTTCTCCACCACAATGTTAAATGATGATGTTGCCATCTTGTTACCCAGCAGCTTTCTGTTCTTCCTAACCCTACAGGAAACCTCAGGTCTCCAGAGCATTCACAGCTCCAAAGGATTCAAATGGAACAGAGGTAATAAGTGCACTAGAAAATACATCTTTGGATATGGGTATGCTGCTTTGATGGCGTTCTCTAAACTACATGGACAGCCAAGGTGGCAACCTACAAGCCCAGCCTATATATCATAGAAGAGTTTGTTCTAGCAATGTATCTTAAGGACACCAATGGCAAAGAAGTTGTCACACAATAAAGCTGAAATTCGTGCCTCCTCATGTGCTGTACAGGAGTCATCCATAATTGTTAAAGAATTGCAAAAGGAAATGGGTTACTGGATTTAAAGGGCTGTGGATACTAAACATGCACATTGAATATAAAGATTCAGGAAGGGTTAAAAAACAAAGTATCTGTTATCAGCTGGCCTTAAAAATAGCGTTCCTGAACTAGATACAGCATCTTATTTAAAATGCAAGATTTTAAATTACTTTGTGTTATTTTTATGATTGTTTGAGTTCACAAGGTATTTGACAAGCATTCAGAAAACCAAAGATTCAGTTTGAAGCCACAGAGGTTGCAAGATACAGAAAGTTGATTAAGCTCTATTAGAAAGTGTCCTGTAAAAGACAAGGCGGCAATCAAGAGCAGCTGGCACGAATTTATGAAGGACAAATCCCGCTTAGCCAACCTGATTGCATTCTGTGATGAAGCAGCTGGCTACATGGACAAGGAGGGAGCAGTGGACACAACAGCTCTTGGCTTCAGTACAGTTTTTGAAATAATTTCTCACAGCACTTTTGCTCACAAACTGAGGAAACAAGGCAAGAACGAGCTGGCTGTTAGATGCATTGAAAACTGCCTAGGCTTAAAATGGTCACCAAAATGTTGTCCGGGCTTTATTATTAATTTGTGAGTGTGTTTTAGTATACACACAAGCAAAAATAAAAATACTCTGCCACCTGTTGATATCTAGCAAACTACAGATGTTCTTTTCTGAAAACAGAGTATTTCATTGCCATGTTTAAACCGTTGTCTGCTATTTCCATTGACAATATAAAAACAGCAAAGAAATGCAATGGATTTTGAAAAGCCACCACTTGTAAAGCAGTTCAGTGTGTTATTTATTCAACTTGTAAAAGTGACAAGAAGTGCCTGTGGCCAGACTCCGGTAGTCCTAAAATAATTTAAAACTCTGAGTGCAGCAACTCTAATAACTACCCTTTATTCTCTAAATAATTACATGAGTTTGCACTGTTTACTATTGGATTTTTTTTTTTTTTTGGGGGGGGGGGTTGGTTTTTGTGGGTTGTTTTTTTTTTTTTTAAGTGTACTAAAGGTCACTGATATGATCCGTTTTGAGTAAAGTAGAGGCTATTCCTGCCTGCACGACTGCCATCCCCTCCAACTGAAAGGTCTTCCACCTTGGCAGCCCCAAGCACAAATACAGGCTGGG
>NW_010298859.1:1404-5507 GCF_000700745.2 Antrostomus carolinensis | reverse complement strand
CCAGTTACCGCTGCACAGCAGGTTTGGGGCCAGACAAGTGAGGATGGAAAGGTCTTCCCCACCTGGGAAGACAGCCAGGTTGAGTCAGTCACCCTCACAGCTCAGGACCAGTTCAACCAAGAAAAAGAGGAAGGTAACTGTGGTAGGTGATTCCCTCTGAGGGGAACTGAGGGAAGTGATTCTCCCCCTCTACTCCTCTCTCATAAGGCCCCACCTGGAGTCCTGTGTCCAGTTCTGGAGCCCCCAACACAAGAAACACATGGACCTGTTAGAACGAGTCTAGAGGAGCCCACCAGGATGATCCAAGGGCTGGAGCACCTCTCCTACAAGGACAGGCTGAGGGAGTTGGGGCTGTTCAGCCTGGAGAAGAGAAGGCTCTGGGGAGATGTTATAGTGGCTTCCAGTACCTGAAGGGGCTACAAGAAAGCTGGGGAGGGACTTTTTTCAAGGTCAGGTAGTGATAGAACAAGGGGAAATGGGTTTAAACTGGAAGAGGGGAGGTTTAGATTAGATATTAGGAAGAAATTCTTGACTGTGAGGGTGGCCAGACACTGGAACAGGTTGCCCAGGGAAGCTGTGGATGCTCTTCCCAGGAAGTGTTGAAGGCCAGGTTGGATGAGGCTTTGAGCAACCTGGTCTAGTGGAAGGTGTCCCTGCTGATGGCAGTGGGGTTGGAACTAGATGATCTTCAAAGTCCCTTCCAATCCTAACCATGCTATGATTCTATGAAATGAAGAAGATAAAAAAAAAAAGAGGACATGGAGCATCCTGGACACTGAGTATAACTTCATTCAGTCTGAGGCACTCCAAAGGCCCTCCTTACCCAAAGTTCTTCAGATGTATTTTTAATAGTCAAGGATAAACTGATCTTCCAAGAAAAGTGTCTCAGATAGTCAGTGGAGGCAAAGAAATTCCTAATGTGTCTCCTCCACTCCTGCTTACATTCCAGACTTCGGGGTCTTTGAACCTGGGCTGAGTCAAGAGAAAGTTCTTGGTACTGATGAGAAATGATTCTGATTAATACTTTCTTAAAAAGTAAAAGCTTTGTTCTCTTTTATTTCACAAATCACCTGTGTTCCAGTTAAGTGAAGCTAAAGAGTACAGAGAAAGTATGTTCCTGTGGATAAACTGAAGCATTTCTGGAAAAGCTCAAAGCCAGGAAAGTGTATCACAGCCAATGTTAAAACCTACAGGATTCTGTTAGATATTCAAGGTGAACAGTTGTGCCTTACATTGCTTTCATTGTGTTTTTGAAGAATTGATTGCATTTATAGTCAAAGTTATTATCAGAATTATACTGTGAAAGATCTAAATGTGTTTACTTATTATTATGAATGGGTTCAATATTCAAGAGATTATTATTTCCTGTTTTCTCTGTACTATTGCCTGTAAGTCAACTTCTTTTTTGCAGACTTCAGAAGTCTTCAGTGATCAGTTTTTCTGTAAGAATGACAAAACCTTTGAAACTGATAAAAAAAAAAATGAGGAGAATTTAATAGTCCTTGTAGTTATCAACATTGTTCTCATAACAATCCCCACTTAAACCAAAACACAGGGCTTTCTAGCTACTAATTAACTGTATACACAAATGGTTAGAGTTCTCTTGCAGTTCTCTCTTTTATGACTTCTCAAAAGTTTTAAAAATACTGGAATAACAGAGCACACACAGATTGTCAGCAGCGTGTGATAAGGACAGTGCAATACATTGATGATGAACCTGTACAGTATCTTCTTCCTTCTAGGCCGAAGGTTTTCTGAAAAGGCAGGATGCTCTGGATCAGAAGTTGCTATTTCGTGCTACAGTTCTATGGCAAACATTTTTCAGTAAAGCAACTGCTTCCTTCTTTCTCAGAGAAGGCTGATATGAAAAAAGGACATAAGCATGTCTGCCTGTAGTTGTTTCCCAGTTGGCAGGCTACGCTACCATTTTAGTAACTGGATCAAAGTGGTTCCTGCCCCTTCTGTCTCACATAGTGTTACTTCTCTCACTAATGACCTGTCAGTGTTTTAAATTAGAAAGAGTTAAATCCTTCCTAAAAACATCTGTTTAGGGATTTTTTTTTTTTTTTTCCGAGGATGACCTCTTAAATTTTCGGTGACTCACTGAATACTTGCTAAGCACCCAGGCAGTTCCTTTATCTGCTTTTTAAAATATTACCACCTCTTCTGTCTTTGCAGATAGGAGTGTTGTTGCTGGACATAGCTCTATTTGTCTTAAAGCCTGAATTTTCTTACATTTCCTTCCTGTTTACACTTGAACAGTTTCCAGTGCTGAACTCTGTAACTAATAAACAAACTAAAGCACCTTTCTTATCCAGTCAGACACTTGCTTCTTTTTGGCATGATTTGATATTAAAGAGGGTCCTTAGGTTATCTCAATGACAAAAATTTGCCATGAGACAGATTTTCCCAATAAAGAAGATGATGCTAGGTGTGCAAAGCACCAAACTGTGTCACTGCCTATCAAAAGGTATTAGTTGAGGAGGGATGGGAAGGTGAGAAATCAGATGAAGGAATTGGTTTGGTTTGGTTTGAGGTTTTTTGTTCCTTTAGTGCATGTCTGTGGTCTAGCTTTACAGTTGGACTTCACAGACAGTGTGACTGATGATCTTTCTCCCCTTCAGCAAAACAGATTTCCTCCAGAGCTTTTGACATCTATTTGTCCTGGTTTTTCCTAGGATAGGGTTAATTTTCTTCTTAGTAGCTAGAAAGCCCTGTGTTTTGGTTTCAGTGGGGATTGTTATGAGAACAATGTTGATAACTACAAGGACACTGTGCTTGGGCAGTTTCCAAGAACAGAGGACTGGAAACGGGGAGTGGAGAAGAAAAGTGTAGTAGTTAGTAAAACCCAGAACTGACAGTTGGATGTGCCAATAAGATATTCACCATATACACCAATATAGACCAGAAAGGGGGGGATTCTCTTGGGAATGGCTTGGGCTCACTTTTCTGGGATTGTGATTTCGGTTTTGGGTTCCTTTTCACTCCTCCGGGATCGTTATCAGTGGGTGGTGAGCAATTGTACTCTGCATCACTCATATACATATAGTTGTTATAATTATTACTCTTATTATCTTAATTTTATTTTACTCTAATTATTAAATTGTTTTTATCTCAACTTACAAGTCCCCTTGCCATTACCCCTCCAATTCTCTCCCTGATTACTTGGGGAGGGAGGGGGGAAGGGAGCAAGGGCTGGGAGTGGCTGTGTCTTGTTTGGCTGCCAGCCAAGTTAAACTGTCACACTATTGAAATGGCCTATGCACAGCCACTCTGAAAATTACTGTTTGGCAAGGAATAATGTGAAAAGTTCTAGTATGCCTCATGCAGAGAGCTAACGAGCCCCTAATTAAGTGTAAGGGATGATCTGAGGGCATGATTTTGGATAGGATTTCACGACAAAGTGAAAGAAGCACTTCTTCAGCTACATATGCCTCTTCTATGACTCCACTGGGAACTCCGTACCTATTTCAAAAAGCATTATTTTGCATTTTTTCTTTAGTAAGTTAAAGGCAAACATTGCATAACCACGAGAGGACATACACATCCACCTCTGAGGTATGCTTCTGATCAGGCAATGAGATCTGATGTTTGATAGATGTTAATCATCTATCACCAGTCAGTCTGAAAGACTCAGCATCCTCAAACTTGCAGAGCAATATTCATAGTTTAAATACAACTTCTATACTTCTAAGCACCTAAATGAATACACACATATCCCCTTTCTCCCCATACCACTACAGCACACTGTGAAGAGCAGCTGTGTACCCAGGGTAGAAATCCAGATGCCACTTTTGTGTATCAGTGTTTGTTATAAGGGCCAGGTGGGACCCAGCTTTCTAATTCAAATAGGACATGAGAAATTGCTCCTCCTACACAGAAAAAAAACCTGTCACATAGTCTATCATGCTCTTGACCCTGTTCCCTAAGCTTGCTCCTCTCTCACCACTGCTTCCCTGAAAGTGTGGGTTACAGGCAGGATCACAGAATCACAGAATCACAGAATGGTAGAGGTCGGAAAGGACCTCAGGAGATCATCTAGTCCAACCCCCCTGCCAAAACAGTTTCACCTAGAGCAGGCTCCACAAGACTGTGTCCAGGTG
>NW_010298859.1:0-1169 GCF_000700745.2 Antrostomus carolinensis | reverse complement strand
TGCAGACTTTGTTCAACTTTTGTCAAATTGGATATTTCTGAACATTTTTGTTCAGGACACAATGATAATTACAGATGTTGACTAAAATAAACTGCACCAGAGTAGGTAAAAAAAAAAACAAACAACATATCTGTAGTAATTTATAACAGTTGATTTTAATCCTCCTTATAAATCTGGAGTCATAGTACTGTTGCAAGTACTCTGATAAAATAATCAAAATTTGATCATATATAACAGTTGGGTTTCATTAAGAAGTAGAAAATTGTAAAGCATGATGTATAAATTAGGACTGTTGCTTTTAAACTAGGTAATCATAGAAACATCACCAAGAAAAGACTGTAAAGTCCCAGGCCTGTTCTAATCATTAACTTACTAGTGGAGTTAAGAACAATGTATCTTAGTCATAGAGTTTCAGAAATTGAAATTTATTACCTTAGTGTTCATAGAAGCATTAAGACTCTTTGTTTTACTGACCACTGGGATGTGACAAGAGAACATGTTGAGCCAACTCCTTGGGACAAGGTAGACAGAAATGTTGGAAACAGGCCCAAGAAAGAACTGAGCATGCACAAAGGAAAAGTACCACCAAAGGACACAGTGACGACGACCACCAGAAGGGACAATTATACATATTTAAAAGTTCCTGGAAATGTAACGAATATGTTAATGACTTCTTGGAAAAGTAGTGAATATGCATATTTTGATGGTATAAAGCTTCTGTGGAGAGATGAGTGAGTATGCATGATAGGTGGAGCGATCCCCTGTGCATCCCATGCCATAATAAAGAAGTGTCTGCTTCTTAAGACTACACTGGTGTTAAGAAGATTATTTCCTGATTTTGGTGACAGTAGTATTAGCTAAATCTACTTGACATCATGGAAAATTTGTTACCGGTATCTGTATTCCTTAAAATGTGCTGAGGTACACATTTCCATTGTCTTACCCTGTAACTAGAAATGTCTGTATCTTTCTTCCTTTTTCTACAACTTCTGTCAAGAGAAGAAAGCTATGATGCAATTTTTTAAAAAACTATATAAACAGTAACATAATAACCTGTAAATTATTGATATTTAAAAAATGAAATACCAGATAATAATGTATAAATAGATAAAAGATTTTTTTTGCAAAATATTTTTTATTTTCCTAAATAAATAAATCATTTTTGGTTT
>NW_010298858.1:0-37028 GCF_000700745.2 Antrostomus carolinensis | reverse complement strand
CCAACCCAAACCATCCTATGATTCTATGATACTATGAAATAAAATACACTACTAAGTAAAAGTAGGCCACTGATGGACCTAATTGTATTTGAAGACTAATTTCACTTAGCTTTATTTGTTTGCACGTAGGTGTCCTCATCTGCGTATGGGAGGGATATGACTTTCAACATCATTCACTCAAATAATTTGTAAGTAAGTTACTTCATTTTCCACTCTGGGGGGATTTTTTTTTTTTCTTTACTTTGCCACTGACCTTTAGATTGTTTAAAATTGTAGGCTGGAACCAAGGTGGAGAAACATGTTTGTCACATCTTCCAGAGAATGGAAAATTAGAAATATGTTGTTCATTTGTGTCTTAGATAATACCAGAAGTTTGTCAGTAAGGTATATGTTCACGCAGTTAATAGTTTCTTCTGTCTTGAAACATTTATTAACCATTACAAGTAACTTTAACAGCAAGTGTCATATAAGAGACTATGGCTGCGCAATATTGCAGGACACGTTGTTGAGTATCCTCAGGTTATATTGTTAAAAGTAAATATAAGGATCAAGGATAGATCTGTCAGCTACTGTGGGAAAAAAGAGAGAGAGAAAAAAGTGCTATACAGGGTTCAGGGGAAGGAATGTTAATAAGATGTTTTGAAGTTTTAGAGCTGCAGACTTTCAACTATAGTCATTCAATTTCCCTTTCTTCCTTTCCCTAGTGGCTTCTGGCATTGCTCTACACAGGGATACCCATCTGGCTCTGCACTCTTTTCTGTGGTACAATTAATGTTGTTTTTGCATGCAGACCCTCTTTGTTTCAAAATCACTAGGGAGAAAGAATGCTAGAGCTATTCTTTCTATGTCATTTAATACAATAGTCTTCTTCACAGAATTTATTTTGCAAGCAATTATTTTCACTATAGATCATTAGGTTCCAATTAGCTCAAATGCCCACTTTGCAAAACGTTATGTTCCCTTTTGTTGTGGCAAACCTAGATTAATCCCATTAAGTATGCTGTTGGAATAGGCCCTGATGCAGTGTGAAATACTTAAACAGTAAGATTCACAGATCTCATTTCATATTCAAGACCTTTTCTTCTTCTCTGTGTGTAAGTGATGTAACAGTTCATGAGACAGTTGTAGATCTGAGCATAGGAGCAACAAAGCAGGCCTCTGAGAACCATGAACAGGAGCACTGCTGCAGTGTAATATTGGGCAGTGGTATATTTATTTTTGTTCAACCTGCTGCTGGAACATATATTAAAAATCTGGCTGTACATGAAATCCTAAGTGTGATACACAATCTTTTCAGAGCACGAGTAAAAACTCTTCCTTCTCCCTTTTTTATTTCCTTGTTCTATCCCAGTCGTGATAAGACCAAGGCTGAGATTCTGGAGTAGAGGAGGAGAGACAGTGGCAGTTTTTTTCTCAGATGTGTTCTCAGAGGACCTTTCTCCTTTACAAGTCCAAGCAGGAAATGGCACTGGCACAGCAGGGTATCGTCTGCTAATCCAGTACACTAGATGATGGAGATTACTCACTCCCCCAACATAAACTGAAACTCCTGCAGTTCCCTTCTAGTGCTTCTTGTTAACTTTTTCTTTGTGGTTTCAAAATCCAGACTCTACCTCCTATTACTTTGCTGTTTATCAATTAGCAATTCTGTTTCTTTTATCTTGGGAATATTGAAACATTATTTTTTCCTCTACTTGTTTGCACATCAGTGTGATCACCATAGCAACTGATGTACACCAGGTGTCTGCTCAAATAGAGCTTCATCCTCCCAGTCTCTCTCACTAAATTCATTACATTAATTGCCAAGTAGATATTAAGTAAAGCATGGTACTGCATAAAAGACAAAAAAGGTATACTCCTTCTTAAAAATATTGTACGCAATTTCTAGATAATATAAAATAGACATCAAATATATAAATCACTTAAATGCTCGTGTTGTAAATTAATATGCAAAATAATAAAAGTGCAAAATTTTAACTCAGAAAAAGACAAACTTGTTCTTTGGAAAAAGCTCTACTAGTCTTACTTACCCAAGATTTCTTTCTCACTGCAGTGAAACAATCTCATAACATTTCAATTTCCTTTTTGATTCTTCTAAAGCAACACTAGGGTCGCACAGTTAAGAATTCAAATATTGTGCAAATAAGGTAACAAGGTTTGAAAAACTAATTCATCATGTCTTTTTTAATGTAAATTATGCAGTTGTATACACACAGAACTTTAACCTTATAACTATATATTTTTATGATTTTTAGTCCAAACATGGGATATGCACAGCATTAAAATTTGCTTTCTACTTCTGCATGTACAAATTAATTATATTGGTGGTATTAAAATTCTGATTTATTTCTTTTAAATAATAATTTACCATAATAGATTACAGAAATATTAATTTATAACAAGCTTGTGCATTCTGATACTTTAAGACTGCATCTAAATCATAGGACAGGTACATGCCACAGTTCATCCTAGTCACTGTGGACATCCAATCATTCAGATCAGGTAGCTGACTGGAATAGGTTGTGTACTTACTAGCACACATACCTGGGTGTAATTTTTGATGTTATGGGAGGATGAGGTAAATCTGGATGTTGTCTCTGTAGAAACAGGACAAAATTCAAGAGTCTCCTGCATTTGGGAACTAGGATGCTTTGAAATGATTCATAAGATCATTTGATAAAAAGTATTAGCATTGCTAAATAATGAGTAATTAATGAGATGAACAAAAAACTACTCTTCTGCAAGCTCCTTAACTCAATGAATCTATTGATTTTCATCAAATAGTTTGATACATATGGTGGGTATGTAACATCTTTAAAACTCTAGATTTGGAACATTTAACGTCATGATCACAAATGTTAAAAGTGTCCCACTGTGGATCTGAATTTCCTGAAAATATATTCTTGATACCTAAAGAAATTTGTTGCATAATTATTTATTTTTTCATTAAAAATTTCAACAACAAGCATACTAGGCTTAGTGTTAAATTTACGCTTTTAGATCCATATTAAACAGCTCTGAAGAATGATTTTAGGAGTGAAAGTAGTAAAATTTTGGTGTGTTTTCTGAAAACCTTCACCATCAACTAATTGTCAATTCATAGGTTTTTCAATTCATGTGAGTATTGTGGAGGAGTTTGAATGTTATAAATTTAGGCTAATATTGAAAAACATCATGATATGCTAACTAGAACAGATCTCATACAAGCTTCTATATGTAAAAAAGTGTATTTCTTCTTTGAGTTCATGATATAGGAAAACAAAGACAACAGCAGTGATCACTTTGGAAAACAAGGCTGATAGTGACTCAGCATTTTCAGATTAATATTAAAATAACATCTTTGTCCCTTTATGACAGATAGAGAATACACTTTTTTTTCTTACAATCTAGTATTCAAGAATGTCTCACCTACCACTGATAAAATCCTTATTTAACTTTTGAAATTATTCTTCTGATCATAAACTGCACAAATGTCAAGCCTTTTTACCTGATTTTGTCATGCTATTTTTAAGTCTGGAGTAAACATATATGGAGATAATAATAATTTTGTAACTATTGAGCTGTATTCTTCTTTTTAAGTAGATGTTGGTTGATCAACAAGGGTTTACTGTATACTGATAAAGAAGTTCTTCTAGTAATATCTCCCCTGCAATTTGATATGAGATTTTGTAGGAATGAGTAATCACATTTCAGATCTGAAGCTGTTAATTACATTTGTTTTTATTAATTTATTGCCAAGTACTTTTTAATGTTTAGTAAATTAAATTAATTCTCTCTTTTTATCTCCCTTCCCCCTTTATGCTTCCATATCTCTTCTTCCTTCTCTCTCTCCCTTGCTCCATTTTTCTTCCCCCTCATATTCTGCCAGAGAACAAACTTACTTACAGAATTGCACTGTGAGTTCACGTATAAAAAGGTGACTTTACTAAAGAGTAATGCAATTTGATAGAGGATCATAAATGAAATTGAAATGCTTTTCCTGATGGTCCCCTGTTCCTTAAATAAAAATTAATGTAACATGTTACTGTAGATCTATAAAACTGCAAACAGCAGCAGGAGCAAACTGCTGCTATTACCCTTAGCACTCATACTAGAAAAATAAAATTTTGAGAACTAATGCTTCTCATTAGTTTAAGTTTATTTAAATAGTGCTTACATTTTTCTTTATAGAAAAAGTATGTATTTTCCAAGTGGTCATTTAATTCTGTCATCTGCATCCTATAATTTATCCTTCTTTCGTAGTTTCAGAATATTTTATAGGAACTGAATATTTTCTCTAATCATTTCAAAATTTTCATTTGATATACAATTTTCTCCCAAATACAGCTTTTACAATCTGTGCAACTCTCTATTGTCTATCTTGTCTTTGTATAACAGTAAGAGATTGTATGATAACACAAGCTTGGAGGCTCTTTCTCCTACTAAAGAAAACACAGGCTATATTTTTTTCAAGAAATGGTAAGTAAACTCCCTCTCATGACATGGATAACGCAAGCTATTTCACAGTAAAATGACTGAACTTAAGTTCTTATTTTTTTACATATTATTTTGCTCATATTTATTGTGGAAAAAGTCTACTCTGCATTTACTGCAAAATAAAAGTGTCCATATGGGTAGATATCTGTGGTGGTTTTAACCTGGTTGGTAGCCAAACACCACACAGTCACTCACTCACCCTTCCCCGGTGGGATGGAGGAGAGAATCAGAAGGATAAGTTACACAGTAGGTGTATTATTCCATCCTAATCTCCATCCTTATTTCCATTTCCATACAGATATCTTTTTAGCAAATTCAATAGTATACCCATTATAGTAGAATTATTAATATTTTTTTTTTCCATAATATTTCAGTGAATTAAAGATACTCTTAAAAAAGAAAACCTAAAGTACACAGGACTATGATATAAGATCAACTATCTAATTTTTGGTGTTGCAAACTGAACCCAAACATAGTTTTCATTCCAACTATTATTTTTCTTTTGCTTGGTTTATGAAAGTACCTCAGGATCTTTGAAGTCACCAAAGCATCTGTCTTTGAAAACTGGAGCCATTTTTTTTAACCTTTTTAAACTAGTGCATCAAAGTAAATTTTATTTTTGTTTAGTATAATTATACAAAGCTGGAGTTTGGAAAATTATTTTTAGTACTCCAATGGGTTAAGATTTGCTTCCCTCCACTGCCCCCTACCAACATCAGAGAGTGTGTTTTGTCTCACTTCAGTGCAATAAGGACTTGACCCAACATGAGTTAGTTCAAATGAAGGGGCATGCTTGATCATAGTCCTTGGTTTAGGCAGCATTTCTTGGGACAGGGAAGTAAACAGTCTGAGTTTGAAGATCCATTGTCGGTGGCCACTGAATTGCAGTTAAAAAAACCCACCAAAACCGAATTAATTTAATTATCTGAAATAGAATGGTGTGAGGAAAATAGGTAGGGAATAAGTACAGTAAATACCACCCACAAGTTCATTGATAAACTGATAAGGGTGAAAATGTGCTGTATTTAGCACAACCATTGTGTCAGATATGGTTCCAAACCCAGCAGCTTCATGAATTTGTGGGTTTGTTCCAGAATCTCCAGAATTCCTGTAATAAGCAAAGCCCTAATTGTTGTTACCACCACACAGTGGCAGCTAGAAAGCAAATAATGACAGAGAAGCACCCCTATCTGTACATACATTGTTCAAGCTTAGCTCTGTGCCTAGGGAGGAAAAGGACATGGCAAAAGGGAATGAATTAATCATTATACTGTGATTTTTGGATCCTTACAGAGACACAATCCACTGGTCTAAAGCATTCTCCATAATTCTTCTTTAATAAGGCCTATTTGTTCTTTTTCTGTTGCTCTTACTGGTATCCACCACGTGGCTTTGAAATGGTTAATGGAAAACAGAGTGAAAGAATGAAGATTTTCGTAATAAAACTTTCCCAGAATGCAGATTCTCAAGCGTAAAGGTAAATCAGATGTTCCCACATTTGTAGTGTTGTCAGTCTTAGTTGCAATGTCAACAAAGGTTGTACTTGGCCTTTGCCCAGGATGTGTGATGAAAGAAGACTGCATTTTCCTTCTGTATTAACACTAAAACTGGACAGTATTGCCCCTTACGCGCAACATAAGCCATGCATAAAATAACCTAATGCACTATAAATTTCCTAGATGTAATTTAAAGTGTAAGGGAATGTTCAATAAAATTTTAATGTAATTCCAAGCATTAAGCAGACTCAGAATAGACTTCAACATTCAACTTAACTGTTTTCTTCAACTGCGGCAGTGGAAAAGAAATACCTTAACCTTTTAGCTATCATTCTTTATCTCATTGTGTAAATGAGGGACTTTTGTACAGGGTCTGCTATGAGACTACATGAAACTGATTATTACCTTTCTGAAGCAAAATATGAATATCCCCAAAAGCTGCTATTGTGTAAAATGTATAATGTAGCTTCTAACAAATAGCCTTGAGGGCCTTCATAATTACTGACAAGGATATTAGAACCGACAGATTTCAGGTGTGTGCTACAGAATAAATACTATAGGCTCAGTTAACAATTTCTCATTTATATTTACACATTTGACAAATCCAACAAGTATTGTGTTACAAGAAAGATCTGTTTTTGTTAACTTTAAAATGAAGATGGATGCTTCAAACTAGTCTGCTTTCTTTACTAACAGGAGGGTACCTGACATCCTACAGAGAGAGACTTGTAAGTCTTTAAGCAGCACAGAGCTATTCCTTGAGACTTCCAATGCATTTATTGAGATACATTTCTAACTAATAGTTGTTATAATATTAAGGTGAAACAACCTAGCATTTTAAGAATTGTTTTTATAGCAGCGAACATAAAATGGTTATTCTATCCCACATAAGTTTCTGGAATTTCATTGAAATAAAATCATTATACTTATTAATACAAAGCATGCTAGGTTGAGTTGTTAATTTCTTATGCAACTATCACAGCACTACTTCTACCTACTGATTTAAATAAAATATTTACCATATTTTATCTTCAATATTTATTTTTGCATTGCTGCCAGATTAGCTTGCTAGATGAACTCTTAACTTCTCTGCACTGAATAGCACAGTGACCACTGGACTAGTGCTTATTTCAGCCAGTTTTCAAAACATTTTATTTTATGATTTTGGCTTTCAGCAACAATCACATTTTCCCCTTCTCTCTTGTTAGAGAGATATTCCAGGGACTGACAGTTTACTATTCTGAACCAGTTATTTCCTTAGTATTTATTACTCTCCTAAAGTCAGATTAAATCAGTTTCTTAAATGTAGCAGAAGTCAAAACACATTTAGGCAAAGTCACAGCCTAAAGTCAGTTGAGCTGTGAAAGTTTACAACCACTGAGGATGTCACCTCTGCAGTGCACTTACCCCTGGTCCAGGCAGCCTGCATTTAGCTCTCTCTGGAATTTTGCAAATTGGACCTCAGGGAGTCACTCAGCTTCTGAGGTTCACATCTATGAAGTGGAGAATATGGGCACATGAAGATATAAACATGGCAAAAGTAATGACTACACGAATTTATAATGTATTCCCTATTCCACGGGTGTTGGTGGATTCTGTGATTGTTTGTTTGCTTTCTTTGTCCTTTATCAACATTTGATATCTCAGTCAAAAATAACAAAAGTTATTGCTGTAGGTTTTTATAGTGTGTTTCTGAGGTGCTTACATATATTTATTTAGTTTTCAGTTGTTTCTTCTCTGACTTACTACACTTCACTTTCTTCTTTTCTAACACCTTTGTCTTTTATTCCTGTCTTTTACATATTTTGCTCTTCATTATCTGTGCAAAAGTACCGATCTGTCACATGCACACATAATGAAATTTGTCAGGGTAAAGTAAATTTTGAAGGTAGTTAGTTGATGTCTGAGCTTCATGGTCATCAGACAAATAGGAGAAAATGTCAGATCAAATACATTGATAAGTTAAAGTTTCTCTGGATCAGAAATCCCAGCTCCTGATCACTTGAAATCAGTATTCTTTGAATTGTTTGCATAGACTATGTTAATCAAGACTCAAGAGCATGAACTGGATCTAAGCAAACAGAAAACTGCTATTTTCTCAAGACTAGGTCTTGGAATTTGCATGTGCTTATAAAGTATGCTGTGACCAGTTAAATGTAACACAAATGATTGTTTCCTTCAATACAGCAACTTTAACTGAGTGCCCTGAAAATTATTTTAATATTTCAGATGCTAAAATTAGAGCAGTTAAACTCTAAGAGTGAATTATAGAAATAATATATTTTTAGAAAAGCAGGCATGAATAATTGTTAATTCAGCTATATGCAGGGGATAGCCTCATCCAGATAGCTTTTAACATCTGGATAATCAGGGAAATCAAATCATACAGAAATAATTTTGCTACAGTACTGTTAAACATACAGAAACATTGACACCAGATGTCAGTTATGGAAACTTGCAAAGGCAATTCTGAAATGAAAGCACAATTTTCCTTTTCAAAATCTGAGGAAATGAGCTAAACAAATCTTGTCAAAATGTTGAGAATTATGCTATTTTTCACCTTCTCCTAAATTGCTATGAACTCAGATTATAAATTAATAAAACACAGAACCACATTCTCCAGACATTTCCCTGTTTTTTGAGCAAAACAGAAACTTCAGAGCATGTCAGAGGAGCAAGCAGAGCTCCTTAATATTAGCACTGTCTCATCCTTCTCTCATAACGTTAGGCCCAAATCATGCAGAGGCATGCACAGGTTTAACTTCATGCACTGTAAGTTATTTCTCTGAAATCCCATGACATTAAAAAAGCTTTCTTTTTTTTAGATTCAATTTTCTGAACTGTCAGCTACCCATATTAAATTTTCTAATCAAGAATTCATGAGTGAAAGCAAGTTTTCTTCACAGTGACCAAAAATGTTTTGGTGTAGGATTAAAAACTTCCAAATGCCCAAACCAGTCTGATTCAGTCATTTTTACCATTGATGACCTTGCATGTTCTCCAAATATCCTCTCTTAAAAAAATTAATCAGACTCATTATTTCCTCTAAGCAGTCCAATGACACTTGTATGTTCAATGGAGCAAAGGTTTGGACTATCAGCTTCAGGTAAACCAACATTCCTAAGATTCAGACACAGTATTAACCTAATGCCAAACTTACTCCAAAACAAAGGTGAATCCTGATCAACTTTAAGTTTAGGTCTATGATAAAATTGTTGACTCATAGCAACCCAGCACAGAACTTTTGAATTAAAATTAGGGACAAATATATCTGTCACATCAGAAAGAAGCCTGATGTGAAGTGTGAGGACAGTGGACTTTACAACACAGTGGTTCTTAACTTAAACTCATAATGATATTTGTCCAAGGTAAAAACACTGGCATTTTTTTTTTCTTTTTAGAGGTACATGCTGTAAGCAAAATCAGCTTAAAATTTTGTAATTGCCTTCCTTGCCTTCTTTTCTTCATTTGGCATTACAGAATAAACTGATGCTCCGTGTTAACTTCTCAGCAGTCCAAGGAAACAAATTGTATTCCAACTGGAAAATGTTTTGATCAGTATTGGTGTGGTAGTGACACAGAAGCTTTTTCCCAAACCTCAGCTACATACACGCCCTTATCTTCTACTTTTAATATGCAAAAGGTTGGTTTTCTATGTCTTAGGCTACCATATCTTGGCATTGAATGATGATTCTCAAACTGGAAAAGTAACACTGACAAAAACTAATAATTTAGAAAGGTCAGCTTTATGTTACTTTGGAGAATTAGGCGATGTATCTGCAAAAACTGTGTATCAATGGAGCAGGAATCTGTACTTCTCATCATACTCCAAAGAAGATTGCAGAAATGTCCAAATAGAAACCAATAATAAGTGGTGTCCCTCAAGAGTCTGTACTGGGACCAATACTATTTCGTATCTTAATTAATCACATAGATAGTGGGGTTCAGTACACTTTCAACAAGTACATGGGTGACACCAAGCTCAGCGGTGCAATTCATACACTAACAGGAGGGGATGTCATCCAGAGAGACCTTAACAGAATTGAGGAATGGACCCATGTGAATCTTACAAAATTCAACAAGGCCAAGTACAAGGTCCTGCACCTCAGCTGGGGCAGTCCTCAGTATCAGTACTGACTGGAGGATGAGAGCAGTTCTGCAGAGAAAGACTTGGGGATACTGCTGGACAAAAAATTGGATATGAGCTGGCAATGTGCACTTGCAACCCAGAGCGCATAAAATGCAGCATGGCCAGCAGACTGAGGAAGGTGATTCTTCCCCTTGCTCTGCTCTAGTGAGACCCTACTTGGAGTACTGTGTCCAGTTCTGGAGTCCTCAGCACAAGACATGGACCTGTTGTAGTGTGTCCAGTGGAGGGCCACAAAAATGATCAGAGGGGTGGAACACCTCTTTTATGAAGAAAGGTTTAGAGAGGTGGAGTTGTTCACCCTGGAGAAGAGAAGGCTTCGGGAACACATTATTGTGGCCTGTCAATATATAAAGGGGGTTTATTGGAAAGATGGAGGAAGATTTTTAGACTTTTTACCAAGGCCTGTAGCAACAGGACAAGGAATAACAGTTTTCAACTAAAAGAGGATAGATTTTGTTTGGACATAAGGAATAAATTTTTTAAAATGGGAGTGGTGAGACACTGGAACAGATTGCCCAGAGAAGTTATGGATCATGGGAAGTGTTCAGGGTCAGGCTGGACAGTGCTTTGAGCAACCTGATCTAGTGAAAGATGTCACTTTCCATGGCAGGGAGTTTGAACTCAATGATCTTTGAAGGTTCCTTCCAACCCAAACCATTCTGTGATTCTGTGATGTTATGATTCTATTAAATAAAATAAAATGAATGAAAGGGAAACACTTTTTTACATTTATTAGAAGAAATCCCTTTGTTTAAGAAATAAAATAATAAAAGTACTCCCAAAACTAAACCACGGGTATGACTGCTGTGAAACTAGCCAATGTATACCTAATGCACACAAAAAATTGAACAAAATTCTTTTTTTTTTGAAAAATGCCCTTGTTATGTCAAGGTTAGTGCTTTGCCCAGGATGCACACAAGAATGAGCTGTTTTCTTTGCAGTCAATCTTATTGTAAAACAAAGTCCACAGTAAAAAGACTAAGAGTTCTCTGAGGCTTTTCCAAAAACTCTCACCCAAACTGAGGGAGGCTTAAGAAAATAACACAGGTGAGCAGCTCTGTGGGTCAGAACAGCACAGAGTGTCAGAAAAGGTGAGCAAAGAGTCAAGGAGTGCTCAGACTTCAGATATGGAATTTGGCAGAAAGATAGATCAAAAAATTCATCTCAAAACCCAAGAAAACTACACACACACCCTTGACAGCAGTTGGGATTCTTTTATTTGATTTTCTGTTTATGTTAATGGTTTGGGGTTTTTTCCACTACAAATTACCATTCTCAGTTTCAGAGCTGCACAAAATGTGACCAGTAATGTGTTCTGCAATGAGTACTGTCACCTTGTAATTTAAAGAGTTGATCAGCATAGTTTGTTGTTGCTGATAACTCAAGCAACAATCTATTCGCATTACTGTTACTGAGCTAGCTACATAAGTACTGCCATGTTGTCCTCTCATTTAAAAAGAAAATACTGAGATATCAGACATCTACATCCTTCAGGGGACATCATTTTCACAACCCATACTATTCCCTTTTTATTTAATGACTCAGGCTCTTTTTATTATCCTTTCTAGGTTTTTTTTTTTTCCTCCCCAAGAAAACTGTTGGTTTTCAGTCTTTAGATACACACAGGGATAAGTGGAATACACTTTATCATTTGCATAGGATTTTGCTCTATCAGTTCACAGGCAAGGAAAGAGTTGTGCTTCCCAGACAACTTCTTCCTCACCCACTCAAGTTGGAGAACAAATCAGCAAAAAAAAAGAGAAGCTACACAGTCATGGTTCCTCTCTCTCCCACCACGTGCCAGCTGTTGCAGCTGAGAGGGGGAACTGTCTGTATGGCTGCCTCAAGTCACTGGGTTTTGCTCATACCACCAAAGCATGAGAAGAAAACTGTTCTGTGTCAGAACAGAACCTCACTGAAGGTTGGATGCAGTGCCACCATATGGGCCTGTACCTGGTTTATTTCCTGGTTCTCTCAGTATCTTATTCTTTTGTCTCATGGGTGCAGAGCACTTCACACATCACTGCAGGTTTCCATCCAAGGCATCTGCCTCATCCTTCCCCATAGGCCTGATGGACTCCTAGGCTCAATACCAGAAGACACAGCAGAGCCCTGGTCCCAGGGGGTAGCTGTGAAGATCTGCACGTCTTGAGCCTATAAGTAGAGATCACTGCTTGATGGTGTGTGACAGCACCATCTGTCTCTAATTTGAGAACCTCTTCCTAGTTTTGTAATGCTACCTGTTTTCTCTGTATATCTCAGTCAAGTACTTATTTATTTATATTTTTTAATCAATTTTACATTCTTCATTGTTTTTCTCTTGACAGGGAAGACCTGTTTAAACTGAAAGTTTCACAGTTTGTATCTCTAACAGAAAATGCCTTTTCACTTTTTACTGTCCCTCAGAATAAATATGTCATTTTGCCTCATGCATCTTTTCAAAAGCTCTTTTATTATTATGCTAAATACTTCCCCTTGGTTACTCTTATTTTATGTTTGAAACACTTTTTACATACTTATGATAAAAACAGATTTGCATTAGTTTTTCAACCTTTTTTTTTTCCTTTGTTTCTTAAAGTACTATCTGGCTAAATATTTATTTCAAAGCCCAGCCTTGTCTCAGTTAACACCTCTGGAATAACACAGAGTGATGGGAGCACATTGTTAGCACAGTCTGGCTACCACACTGATTTAATTGCCTCGGGAAACAATGTCATGAAGAAAAGATGCTGATGCTTTCCTTAAAATAAAATTGATTGCTGAGACTTTAACCCCTGTAAATATCCCAATCCCAGTTCAGCAGAGGTAAAGACAATTGACTAAAGAAAAGTATATAGTCACAATGTTTGTGTTGTAGGCTGAGCCACAGCTACCTTTCATTGCAGAGGGTCATTGATGCCGGTATAAATTGGAATAATCCCTAAACTATCACATGGGATATAATGAATGGCCATGTACAGAATGATACTGGGAGAAGAAAGTGCTATGGTGAAATTTTAACCACTGCTGCAGAACAAACTCCTCAGCATCAGATCTGTAAGACAGTAAAATCTGAGACTTTATGTGTACATAGTGCTTGTGTTGCTAAACATGCTAAAAGTGACCAAGCATATGCTTTTCTTTTTTGTTTCTTGCCTTCAAAGAACTTTCTGCACACTGTAATAGGGAACAGTCAAATGTAAACAGAAAGGTAGATTACCAAATAGTTATTTAGCAGTACATATTATGACTGACCCCATACAATACTTTCTGTACCTATATTTTGGATCAAAGGCATGCGTTCAGAATAGTATTTGATACAATATTCTTCTTCTAAGTCTGTGAAACTTAAAGACAAAGTGAAGTGCACCTCTACTTCTTCATTTCCCTTGCTGTGTCTAGCCATCAGGCTGCTCATGATTTTAGCAGATGTTTCTGCTTTTGCTTTCAAGATGACTTAATGAACAAGATTTTTCTCTCCCTTCTTTTCATTCTCCAAGGAGCAAATGCATTCATGAGCAAAATCTTTGCTATACTTTGGAAATCAATTTTGCATGTTTCACCCGATGTTTCCAGCACAGTTATACAGTGGAATTTGTAGTCTCACTACATTATTTATGAAAATACTTCAATAATTTAAAAAATGTAAGGTTTGTAATGGTATGACCAATAAGAAGTCCCACTTTCTGTGATGTTAATTGCAAGATAAGTCTTTGTCAAAGCTGTTATATGTTGTATCCTATTCTCTGTTTTCCAGAGCAGAATAAAGCTGGGTCCTGGAACTATAACAGTAACTTCTAAGCAGTGTTCGAAGTAAGACATCAGTAAGACAAAGACTGGAATGAAAAATAAAGAATCTATCATTTGTGACCTGAACCTCCTCAAATGACACAAAAATACCTGTAGTTGTTACTTGCATAAGTTAAGGAGCAAACCTTTGTTGTGACTGAAGGCAACAGACACGCCATCAGTACCAAATATTGCGGTAGCAATCAAAAATAATCCTCCGAGTTGTCTTTGTTTATTTAAAAAGGTGATGGAGAAAGAAGTCTTTTACATCCTTTTGGACATCATGTATAGACTTTCAGATAAAATATTTCCAAAAAAAATATTTTTAGGGAAATTTCTAGATTATAATGGCCACAATATTTTTTTTTAAAGGTCGTTATTTGCTCACTAGAATTTCTAGAAGATTTCAAAGCTCAATTCCCAATAAAATTAATAAGAATTAAATATTTTTTTTCACTTTCTGATGATCCCAGTGCTCATGTTTCTCAGCTGTTACATACTTAAATCCACTAAAAATTTGATTCAAGTTGTTATCCAACAAAGCAGTATTCTTTCACAGATACTGAAATGTAAAACATATGAATTTGGACACAGTTCTGGTTGCAGTAAACAAGTCTACTCACATAAAATGGCCAGAATAGGTACTAAAAAATTTAAGCAAACATCTTGCTTCTGGTCATCTACAAGTACCAGCAGTTCTGATATCTCAAGTGCAAAACTACCTGACTGCAGGAGAGGGAAGGGTCTGTAACAATTAAAAAAACAGTTAATGAAGTAAATCCAATGCAGAATTGAATTTAACTCTTGGTAGCCTAAAATAATTCTGAATCTTATACAATTTGCAGAGTACACAAGCCAGATGCAGTTGGGAGGAGGCTACATTATTGCTGCAGAATCCCATGTGGGTACACACCATGCTTACTGTGTTCCACGGGGGAAGAAAGATGACCTCTGTCTGTGTCTGGCAGTAACCAAGACTGGAATGAGGGCCGCCTTCTGCTCTGATCGATCTTATTGGAAAGAATGGATCATGCTCCTTTTGTTTTGTTTTGGGTTTTTTTCCAAGAGACTTGCTGAATGGGTATGTTTTTTCATTCTGGTGAGGAATTTTGACTTTATTACTAATTTTGCCCATCTAATAGTCTGTTAACTTACACAAAGGATTCCTTTTAACTTTATTTAAGAGTCAATGAAAGTTTATGAGAATTCTAAACTACTGCTTCTATTGCTACCAGTAACACCACCATTAGAAGAATACACTGTAATTATTAGCGTAACCACATGTACAGCTGTTGTAAGTACTGTATTTTTTCATCAATAGCAATATCCATAGTGTAATTTAGAAACACTGTAGGTTATGATAATTTGATATTCAAATGGAGACATTCTTCTCGCAGTACATTAATAATACAGGGTTTGTACCTAAAATTTTATATCTGTTCTGGGAAAAATAGCTAATCCACAAAACACTGAATCTCTGCCAATTCAAAATAGACACAACATGTACTATTATAAGTATTTAGTGTTTAGTTTCCAAATTTTAAACTAGTTGGTATTTATGCTCTTGTTTGTCCCTCTACTTTGCTCTGAGGGACAAGAAGAATAACCCTATTAAATTTGAAGGTGGGGACAGAGATTTAGATCATTTGAGCAAATTTATAGAGGAGCACGTGACAAAACTATCCAGAACAATAGAAGAGCTTTAGTTAAGATGAGGGTGGTGAAGAAAAATTGTTTGTACATTGTAGTTAAAAGCAAGTTACTGACAAAACTTCCATGAGAGAAGAATTAAGCAGTTTGAGCAAAGAAATTCTTGAGAAGTAAAACATGCTTTAGTGTTTAGTTTCCAAATTTTATACTAGTCGGTATTTCTGCTCTTGTTTGGCCAAATTATTTTTACTTTTCTCGTGTCTTTCTGTAGGTTTTGTAAAATATTTCATTTCCCCCTTTATAATCTCAAGGGTATTCTTCAAAATTTGTAATATTAATCATGTTCTGTACTAAAACCCCTACCAGTTCTTACAATATGTTCAAGATCCTTATATATGTTGAGATTTTGATTTTAAAATATTATTTAATTCATTCACATTAGATATGGCTAATGTCCTATTTTTCATCTGGAAATTACCCCTAACTTACATCACTTATCAGAGTACGTGACAGAGGATTAAAGGTGTAGCTAAAGAGATTAATCTAGTGTCTAACTGCTTAGTAACAGATTGATAAACATAGTAGAAAAGCATCATTTTATATTTTGTGCTTGATAGGTTTTTTAATACAGATACTCAAATCACTGTCAGTCACATTGAGTACAGCAGGACTTTTGGATTGGCAGGAGCAAATTTATACTATGCCAGACACTGCACTAACTCAGACTGAGAGATAGTCACTGCTCCAAAAGCTTCCCTTCCAAATCTGTTTTTGTTGGAAGTTTTTCATGATCAACTGTAAGTACCATCTGAGGACACAAACACATTGTTGCAAGCTACCATCAATGCCAACACCCATAAGTCTACCAGACATTGCTTCACTCCACAGAAAGCACACAGAATACTACCCAGAAGCTGCATAGTCTTAGTGAGCGATTAAGCAAGTAATGCTGCAGCAGTGGTGGTGACAATAAAGAAGTTAAGACATTTGATGCATGCAAGCACTTATATTAAAGGAAAGCTAAAAGCTGAAGATATGTCTATTGACAGCAATGAAGGTGCTTTTGTTTTACAAGGATATTCTAGGAGTAGTAATATTCTACAATGCAGCAGAGAGTTGATGCTTGCTTAAAATCTGAAACTTGTAAGCAAATGAAGCAATAAGTAGAAAAAATATGAGACTTCTGTTAGAAAGGTATGAAAGGCAAAGCCTTAAAGGAATGTCTAAGCATCACTGGCAGAGATCCAAAGGGATGTTTTTATTGATGAATATATATAAATCTGGCATGGCTGCAGCATTAAATATGCTTACCTGTTAAGTTTGGTTCTCAAAGAAAGAAAAGGAACAAGGCCTGAAGAGAAAGACAAGGTTTTGGTAACCATTTACAGACAACTGGTAGAAATTGAGATCAGTATAAAACAGACCCATGAGGCAGATGTAGTTTATGAAGTAAGAAGAACAATGATTCAGATAATTAGGAAAATTATATTTGTTCCTCTTTCTCTAAAGCAGCAGATGCCAGCTGTTGAAGGTTAAATATTAAACCTGCTGTCCCTGTGGTATCATCCAGTACAAAGGAATCTCAGTTGTAATATCATGAAACAATGTTCTTCAGAATATAAATATTCTTATGTTTCTTCTTCAATACTTTGCTAGCCTTTTACCACAGCTAGAGGCAGGCTACCGGATCCCAGCTGGGTCAGGCTTTATTTAATTTTTAGAAATGCTAAACCAGAATGCATATGGCTTTTTTTCCCCTGAAAGAAATTTTCCTCCCATAAGGAATTCTGTCACTAATAGGCTTTTTTGCAAACTATTTTTTTTTCAGAATTCCTGAACTATTACACTTCAAGAATGAAAATTCAGCATTTTCATTACTATTCATTCACTTCATAGTATACACAGCTGATGAAGACATTTTAAAAATCCAGTCAGTATTAAATGCCTGCTATTTTCACTTCATCTTGGATAAGACCTGTTGCCTTAGAGATAGAAAACCTTTTCACTTCTCATAGAAAGATTGCCATACTAATCAAAAAGGAAATATTAACTTAATTAGGTGTTCAGGGATATCTGAGACACAAGCAAATATTGTATGTTCTGAAAACAGAGGTTGAAGTATTGTCATGGGTCTTTCATATGTAACTGTCTTTTTGAATTAATATATTATCTTCAAACTGAGAACTTAATTAAAAAAAGCCATTTATTTTATATATATATTTATATATGTGCACATACACAGAATGTGTTGTAATGTGTCTTTCTTCCTAAGGGTAGTTATCAGTCCTGAATTAGATATATATGTGCACATATGCAGATGTTATTCATGTATATGCAAAATCCATTTACCATGCTCTGATTAGCAATGGGAGCCAGCTTCATTTTCAAAGTACCAAATTAAATACTGACCTGAATTCTATCCCAAAACCTGGAAAACTATATCAAATGGATTGCTCGGTGACCTTTGCTACCTCCTCACAAACAGTGAATCAAGACCCTGTTGTTGAGGAAGAAATGAAAAGAAGAAAGGGAATTTTTTTTTAGAAATGTAGGATCTAATAGTATCTATTTTCCCAAATAACATGAATTTAATGTCTTCTTTCTTCTTTTATTTTAAAGAAACTGTTGAGTAGCTGGAATGCGTCTTTCTCTTGCAGCAGTGCTCGACTCCCTGTCTGCCAGTGGGAATCCTGGGCACCTCCTGCATCACCTGTCCTTTGTGCAATAGTCAGTCCTCCACCAACCTCCCCATTCCTTCCTGCTGGTTGGAAGCAAGGCAATTTTCAGTTACTTTTTTGCTTCTTAAAGCGTATCACATAACACTGGTTCTCACACAGTCTGTTATCTACAGATTTCTAAGGGGCATTTTCTTTACCTAGGACTTCAGTGTCCTAAATCTGCAGGCTAACCCAAAGTCCCTTTTCACTCCCTTTCTTTGCACCAAATGTCAACAGAGTGTTGCGTTTCCTTCTATGGTCTTCCAGGATGACCTACTGTTCTCTCTTAGGTCTTAGGCCACCTGGCTTACATATATTCATCTTTGAATTGTTGGTATGAGAAAATTAAACATTTGGAAGAGTAAGATCTAAGTGTCTGGCATGCTATGATAGAAAGTGATTTGGTATTCCTTTTAGAAGTATTTTTCTTCTCAGTTTGTCTCTGTAGCCATCTATCTAAACTGTTACGTGGACCTCCCCTAATGATTTCAGTGTGCTTTTCACATCTGCTAGCATATACTATGATCCTCAATGTCAGAGAATTACTGAATCTCATAGCCTGATAGAAATGAGGCTGCTGCAACTCCCTGCCCTGGGCCCAAGCAGCAGCAATGACAAGCAAGGATTCATGCATGATAGGCACATATTCAAACACAAGCATATACCACATAAGCACATATATACACATCTGGACACACAGACCAGACATATATATGTGTCACAGATACACTCAGCACTCACCCTAACTCAGATGGCACCAATGGCCTCATGCTATTCCCCTCAATGTCTGATTACAAGGAAGATCCAGTAGAGGGAAAGACATATGCGCATGTGGATGCCTCCCATAGCTGGGCTGAGACACTCAGCCTGCACATTCACTGCCCCTGGATCTAAATCTTTCCAGTTGCTGGCGCCTGGACAAAGGATCCCCTGAGGCCACAGTCCCCCTCTGCTGCTGGTACAGACCCCTCACACTCACCTGCACACCTGCACTCACTCCAGTTGCTTGCACTCAGACCCCCATAAACATACATAAATTAGAAATGGCATTTAATAAGAGAACAGGGAAGACTGCACTGACTGAATGATATGGCCAGAAATGTACTCACCATCCACCTGTTTACATGTGACCAACTCCTTTTATCCTCTTATTCCTCTATTTTTTCCTCCTTATTCCTCCTCAAAACACGTTTGTCTCCTTTTTTTCCACCTTTGGTTCCTCCCTTAAATATCTTGTAATATCCTGTGCAATCCCCAAAATCTCTTCCTCTCATAATTTGCCCTAGGATCACTCCTAGGCAGTGATTCCCCTCAGTTGGAAAGGGGATCTTCAGAGCCACTGCAATGGCTCATGGCGATGTGTGTCTCACCTTGGCATGGGGGCTAAGACACTACTGAGACAGCTGTAGGAAAACCCAGAGTTCATTTCTCAGAGGGGTTATTGGGGTCCCTCTGCGTGGTACTGTGCCACTCTGCTCCTTTGTGTGTGTATGTGTGTGTATGAGCCTTCAATCACATAACCTAACACCCCCATCTCCTTTTCTGCTGCTACATTAAATCTTTTTTTTTGGAAATTATTCAGACAGCCAGAATAGAGGGAGACATTCAAAATGGTCTTATTTCTGGCTGCTAGCCTTATATTAGCAAAGGCAGGTGAAGGGGGCTGAGAAGGAGGCTAGAAAGAAATGTCAAAAGAAAAGTATAGTATGTCAAAAGAAAAAAGAAAAGGGAGTCATTACGTTTGGATAAGTAAGCACTATTATTTATGGAAAATTTTGGCAGTGTTCATTATAAAGCAAAAAGTTTCAGAAACAACATTTGAGGGCATATGAAAACCAAGGTTGAGTTTGATGTGCTTAGAGAGTGTTAGTGGTTTAGTGAAATCCACCAGATCATGAAAAATTCACCATTGGGCTTAGGAATGTCAGTTTGGTGGTTAAAGGTCAGTTCTGAATAAGTAGCTAAGGAATGCTAATTTGAAATGATATGATTAATCCTCCAAAACTATTATGACAATCCACTGCTGTCATTCTATTAGTTCTCTCTTAGAGAAAAATTTATCAAATCTCTGATGAAAACATTAAACAAAATTTTTTATCGTCTTTCAAACTTCGAAAAGATTTACGAGACAGCTTTGGTGAAATTCTGTGGCAACTTGGCTCATTTGTTCCTTGCTTTATTGTTTTCTTGGTACTGCGACTGTGACATTTACTCTTCCATAATGTTAACTACTATAATGAGGTTTCAAGGTGCACTCATGGCAGGGCTTCCTGACTCAGCATTGTATTGTTACTTTACAATGTGCTACTGGGCTAGGTTCTCTTAGATAACGTTAAAAGGTGTTCAGCTGAGGATTCAGCTGTTCTGCTTAAAAACAAGACTTTCTAAAATTTGCTATCATTCTGTATCTCCTCAAACATAATTTGAATGAAATGTTTATGTGATCTCCATGCAGTTTCCAGTCCACTGGTATTTGGAAGTATAGCATGGATACAGAGGTTAGAATAAAAGCATATAGTCAGACTGTTTTGTGGCCAAAGATGTCAAAAAATGTGTTGTAGCTATAGTAACTGACTACATGCAGATGCACAATTATTTCATAAGTGGACTTTACTTTTCAATAGTGAAATACAAGGAAGCTTGGGCATTTGCCCATGACTCCACCTTACAAGTAATGGCACTGTCTTTAAGCACCACTAACTATGCCAACTGTCTTCAACCTCCCATCCTTGGTGGATAATGAAAATCCCATTTTGTCTGTTCCTTGCTGCAGTGTTCCAGAAGTCAGCCCTTGCAATTCTGTCATCTGCTGTGAGACAAAGGATGTCAAGAGCTTGAAAGAGCACAGGAGATCACTTCTCTTAGAAGTTTCTCATCTTTGATGGCAATCTGAATTTCTGCTTCCCATTTGTTTTTTAATCTTCTATGACTTCTCCATTTCACACTACTTAGAATTTCAGAGAGAATGGCTATTTGTAATTTAAATACATCTGGTTTTTCCTCTTGCATTTTGGTAATTTATTTTCACTGTCAGAGTAGGGCATGGACTGCTGCATACGAGTGTAGGGTTTTCTCAGATGTAAAAGTAATGAAATAGTTGTACTGTGTGTATAAGGCATTCTAGGCACTTGCTTTTGTTGATGAATTGTTTAGATGGGTTCTGACCTGATTCAGACATGGTATGTAATCTTTTATTTCATCTAAAGAAATATACATATGCATGGAATTATATGCATGTATATGTATCCATGCATTTAACTCAGAAGATATTAAAATCTTTTTAGAATGAACGCTGAAAAAATTTTCAAAGTAAATTTGTTTATTCATTTCACATCTATATATGATGGAAGCAAATACTGAGTTTGGTTCTGTTGGAAATACACAAGAATATCAGAATTACTCTAAAAAAAATTACTTACCATTTTCACTTGTCAGAGACTCATTAAGCTGAGAAAAATCAAAGTTGTTTTGGAGTACGTTTTGAACAATTAATTTTGATTTTTCACTGAAAATCACTGCTTTTTACTTGAAGCTCTAAGTGACCAAGTTGGGAACATGTAAAATCAGAGGCAAAATTCAAGAATAATATTGTTAATATTCTTGTCCACGTGAGTGAAAAGGGAAAACTCCTTTCTTTTTAATCTAAACTTATATTCCCACTTGATATACTATTGTTACGTGACAAATCTATTGTAGTGCTTGATATCATCACTACCACAGGAGTAATATATAAGGGACATTTTTATAGGCCCGAAGAGATATTTTATTCTAGAATAAAACCTGAGATGTCATATGGATAAGACATTCATCTTGTGTTTTATGTTCAATGAACACACAAAATCTTCAAACACTCTATGAAACAGAACTTTGAAAGACAGTATACATCTGTCTTTGAGTAAAAGTTGCTCAACTATTATATTGCTATTGGTACTGAATAATAACATACAGATTACAGATTAATAATAATAACATACAGCCTTTACAGATTCTTGACATCAACATAAAATTGCCTTTGAAATATGATATCAAAGAAGATTTTTGATGTAATTGCTATAATGCCTATATCACCTCTACTAATGACTATGCAAATGTGTTCCACAAGAACAACAGCCTTAGCTTTAACAGGAACAAATATTCTTTCTGACTTTACTTTCTATATGCCTGTAAATCTTTCCAAGTGTCCATATTATACCAACATACAAAAAGTCTGGACATTATATTTTTTGCTAGTACAAATACAGTATGATTATGCAAATGTGTTCCACAAGAACAAAAGCAACAGACTTAGCTTTAACAAGAGCAAATATTCTTTCTGGCTTTATTTTCTGTATGCCTGTAAATCTTTCCAAGTGTCCATATTATACCAACATACAAAAAGTCTGGACATCATATTTTTTGCTAGTACAAATACAGGAGAGCAGCAATCCTTTGATATTACAGAAGTTGCATCACTTTACAGAGAAAGAGATTTTCACGCTCAGAATTTCATGAAGAAGAACATCAGTTTCAATGCTGTAGTAAGCCTTCTGGCAATAAATCAAATATAAACTATCTGTATTTCTGTAGTGCAGAGAAAAGTACACTTGCTTTCTATAATATTTGGTAACATCTAACTTGAAATCAGCTAACTAAATGTCTATTCTCTGGGAAATTCTAACAGTTGATTTTGTTTAATCTTAAATAGAAATAAATACATATATAAAAAATTCTGGTGAAGAAGAACAAGGAAACACATTATCTTGTGTTCAGATACTTTGTATAGTGGACAGTTATTTGGTTGGATAAAGTTAAACTCTGTTTTGTTTTGTATCATTCTGATCTAATGTTATTGTGGTTTTGTACTTTTTTCCCAATAAATTGGTAATACATATTAAGTATGGTCTGTTGGTGTATTAGTATGTTAAAATGAGTAAACCTCTTTAACATGTAAGTTTAAAATAAGACTCTGCTGTTCCTTCTTTTTTATTCTATCTTGCTGAAGTGAAATATTCTCTCATAATTTTATGACAATTTTGTCAAATTTGATGAAAGCTTTTAAATTAATAGAAAATTGTATTTTTAAAACTGTCATGTTGACAATTTTCCCTCCTGTTTTAATTTTTTCTACTGAGAGATGTTGCCTTTTCAGAAATCCAGAACTCCCATGCTGTTTTGCCCAAGATGTAATTACAGATATTTGTTCTCTGTATACAAAATGTTCTTTAGGACTTTCAAACCTTGTTTAACTTTTTAAAAATCTGTTTATTTACCTAGATCAAAGTTATTAATTCTAAAAAAAGAAAAAAAGTATCAGAACTGCAATTTTGAGAAAAACTAGTAAAACGGATAGACTCTAATTTAGACTCCTCTTCCTATGTCTTCAGAAAATCAATGTATTTTAATGAGGTCTCTCCAAGTATGTTAAATGTATATCATTATTTCCAACTTGACAAAAAAAGAAAAATGAAAAACTAAGCTCTTTCTGATATACTCCTGTAGTCAGAACAAGTCTATAGCAACAATGTGTATGGTAAAATAATGTTTTGAAAGATGGTGCACATTTTTGGATCAGGAATTGTTGTGTCTCAAACAACATCTTTATCACTGCTTTGAACACAGAGGACAATATTGAAAGATCTGGAAAACCCTCACACTGCTCTCTGGCATGAATTTACTGTCAAAGAGGTAGGATAGGAATGGCTAGGAATAGAGAGATCTATCCCCTTCAGTTCTGGAGACTAAACGTCTTCACGTACTGTCGAGGTGTTATGACCCTGTTCAATGTCATGTGGTCAGGTTATGGTAGCCCAACTGTGCAGCTATATATCTCCCCTTATTTCTCATTCTTTGTTTCCAGCTCTTTATCTTTTAAATATTAAAAGTGTTACTTTGGGACAGTGCATAGAAAGCTTGCACTACTGCTGCCTGTATTAGTCCTATGCTGATCATTTGGCAATTTTTTGTCAGGGGTAGATTTAATCAGTAGAACAGAAAGAAGGAAAAATTTTGTTATGAACTTTTACATTATACGAGGCAGTAATGCAAAACAGTGTATAAATTTGTACTCTTTTTAAAGAGAAAGAAGTTCTACTGCTAGGGTTATTTTTTGTTGGGATTTGTTTGGTGTGATTTTCTGTGAGAGTGGTGTTACAAAACCATCAACAGTGTCACCCTCCCCTTCCCTCCCACACTATGATATAACTTACTGGTTGTGTTAACCAAAGAACAAAGGGAAAGACAGGAGGAAAAAGAGGGGTGATGTAGGAGACCATGTTGCTTTCTGCTAACATCTCTCATCTCTCAGAGAGAGTTAGCTTTCTACTGAAGCTAACATCTGCTCTGAATCAGTCCCTGAAAGAGTTTATGTCCCTATGGATTATGTAGGGATTCTTGGTAACTAGTCACCTGGCCTAAGCAGCAACATTGACTGAATGGTATTTCTGATGGAGGAAGGGGAGCTATTGTTCATAGGTAGGAAAGGTGTTGAGGGCAAGGACGGAAGATGGGAAAGTCATGTTACTTCACTGGCATGCCTCTTTAGCATTTATGTGTGGATCTTTACCTACTTAGCAACATCAGGAAGAAATACCAAGAACTTCAAATGATCGAGAGGATTCCTGAAAACTTACACGATGCAATATCAATTTCCCTTAGCTTGTTCTTTCATGTTATGTATATATGTTATACACTACAAGGTCAGGGAAGGAAGGATGGGTTCCGTGGATAGCTAAAAGTAGCAGATCCTTAACAGAGACATGGTAAGCTGATGTTGCTTAACCAAGGAAAGAGAAATGGGAGGCCTAGAAGTAATAGAGGTCAACCAGTGTCAGATATATTACTGCCAATATTAGTTCCATTGGTTCATTCAGCTTCTGGCTGTTAGATTCTTGCACCTTCCTAGAGTGGTGAGGCCAACTTTGTGCCTCTGACTGACAAAAGTCTAGCATACATGACTGGCAAGATTGGTGCTGTTCTCACCAAAACATCACCTATTTTTGTTCATTTTGGGAAGGGTGTTTTCTAACCTAGAGCTTCTGAAATGTAGCTCACTATTAGCTTCCAGATTAATCAATGAAATAGCTTGCTGGCTGGGCTCCATGTGATAGGAATGAATGAGAGTCCCTTCTCTCACAGGAGCTGACTCAGCCCTCATCTGATCCATGAGTGGTCCCATGCAGATGACTATCTGTGACCACGGTACATGATACAGGAGCATGTGTGATAGCCTTCAGAGTGCTAAGCAGAAGGCAGTTTTTCCATCATCAGTGAATACAGGCCTCTAAGTGCAATACTGTTGCAATTCTGGTGCCCCAGAATGGCTTATTTGTAGTAGTTGAGTCTGTCTTGGGATTTTTGCATGTGACTTCCAGGATCATGAAGATTTGCTCCTTCTACCCTTCTCTTGATCTGATTTGAGCCTTGACTGGATGAGTATGAGTGATGTAGAGAATTTTTTAGATATTCTCCAAAATACAGGGATTTATCATTTTATATCTGATACCATGCTGCATAGATCAGTAGCTGGGTCTGATGATGTATGTTTCATATCATTGCTGAAGTGGAAATCAAGACAATTTTAGACTAGAATAGAGCTTAGAAAACCAGTAACTTTGTAGATATTTAGAGGAGTCATTGAAGATATAAGCATATTCTTTTGGGCTTTGTGTTATGAACTGTTAAATAGACTTCTGTGACCAAAGGCACTAAAATAAGATGTTGTCAATTTAAAAATTAAGATGTAAAAATTAATTACTTGGGATTATTATTTTTTTTTAACTGTAGTTCATGTAATATGCTAACCTCTTTGACAAAATAGTTTATCTGTCATAATCATTTTATATAAATTTTAGTTAATCTATTAAAATTTAAATCTACCATTTCTTCTACTGTTTCTTGCTTGTAAATTAGTTCTATGCCAGAAGAAAAAGCCACTATGTTCTTTAAAATAAGCATTTAGTTTGGCAATGCTGTAGTGCACTAATTAATATAATCAAAATGGTAACCCATTACCACAAGCTTCAAATGGACAATTTAATGGACTGAGTTTTATGCAGTTTCTAATGAAACTTGACCCCTTTGGTTAATCAGAATTCATAGTAAAGCAACACTGTCTGTGTTGCATAAAATTCTTTATCTGAAGCTGGCAAATAGACTGTGGTTAAAAGAGGGGGGAGGAAAGCAATAAAGAGGACCTCATAATAATAAAAAAGCCCTCATAAAAGTCCATCATATGCATTTATTCAGGTTAGTTATGTGATACTATTCTACATGTTCTAGAGAAGAAATTGTTTCTGAAAGAATAAGGAAACCTACAATTGCAAAGATACATGTGGTATTTTAATATAAGTGCTGCAAGTCATTAGTTCCTGGCTTATTAGATCCAATATAATTCTTCCACTTAGACTTCAACTAAACAGTTATTAGTTAAGCAAAGTGCCCTAATAGTGCTTCACATCCAAGGCATAATTTCATACCAAAGGTATAACTGGTGAGGTATGAACACAAAGGATTCAATAATGATTTTTATTTTAACTGCATTCAGTCACTTTTCATTTTGATTGTGAAATATAGCGAATGTTAGGAGAAGGTATGATAGCCTTGCATTTATAGAAGCAGTGAAATAAATATTGCCAGAAAGAAGTATCAAAACAATGAGGTAATCTTAAAATTGAGGGTTGACTCAAAAATCATCAGATGGAAAAAATAAGGAAGAGACTAAATCTGTACTCCATTGAGGTAAAAGGAAATGTTACCAAAGATCTGAATTTACACAAGATTGCTTACAGGGCTGATCTTAATTCCCTTACTACTTAGGTACCTTCATTTAACTCTGGATTATATCAGATTAATATTAACACAATGAGTGTTGGGAGTTTGAGATGTTTGTTTCTGAAGTTTTTATCTATTTATTTATTCATTTTAAATGAAATTATAATTCTTTGATTGTTTTAAGAAAATGTGGGGGCAAAAATGTCCTTTTGACAACTATTTTCTATTATCAGATGAGAAAAGAAATGAAAATAAAGGTACTTTATTTTCTGATCACAGTAAAAAAGTTTGTGCTTTAAGAATATTGTGATAATACATGGGACAGATGCCTGATTTTATAAGTATTATCTTGTCTGATTTTACTTGTGAACAACACCATTGGTACACTGGTTCATACGTGATCTGCACTTCACAATCTTTACCATGATTTTCATCAACAAAGAGATACTACTTCTTTTTGTATTTGTTTGGTTTTGGCTCTTTTAATCATAATTTCATCTCATTTCAGGATTAAATTATCCACATTTCTAATAAACTTGGTAAATGAAGATTATCGCTGTGCCTATATGTAATAAGAGTATGTATACAAAGAAAGTTACTGACAATCTGCAAGCAAGTGCCTTATAGCCATTTCTTAAATGTAACTATTTATTTCAAAATGTCTAATTATTTGTGTTTTGAGAATATAAAACGTTGTTAGAAGAAAAATCAGTGCACTTCATTACTACTATATCTGAAATAATGCATTAAATTTACCCATGTAATTGCAGTACTGAGAGAGTCCTCATTCCTCTTTAGCATACCTTCTTTGGGATTTTGAGGTTCAACTTCTATTTCATTCTTATTTTCGGGGGGGGGAAGAGGGGAAATACAAATAAAGAACTGGCTCCTGAGCTTTAGAGATTTACATTTTTGCCCTCAAGCAGCATCTAAATTTCTGTAAGTAAGTTATTTTCTTAATGCATAAAAATTATTCCAAATTGTTTACATTTATGGGAAATAAATTTAAATTCTGAAAACTGCTGATTCAAGGATGTACCATGAGCAGTCAACATACAACATAAATAGAATTTACAAATATTCTAGTCTCCTAATGCACTACTATTGGGGGCAGGAGTCTAATAGGCTTAATCCCTTTGAAAACAGTTGGATTGGTAAAGGCTGTTAAGATCATGAGATCAAGAAAATTATTAAACACTAGTGTTTAGAAGTGTCACAATCAAGTGTTTCCTCTTATATTTCAAATAATCCTCATCACATTTGGGCTAAAGAAATCTCCACAAATCATTCTTTCTGGTTATTTTAATCTTTCAAGTGATTTCTACAGGGGAAATCAAAATGCATGAGGGCAAATTCTCCTCTCATTTACCTCACTGGAAATGAAACATCTCTGTTCATTTAATGGAGTTCATTGAAGTTAACTCTGCATGAGCAAAGACAGATTTTGAACTCTTTGCCTTTCCATAATTCAGAAACTACAATTAGTTAGGTAAGAAATCTGTTGGGTAGGAAAACAGTCTCTGCTAGTTTGTGTAGAAACTGCAGAGAGCTTCAATAGCATCATATAGTTCCTGGAGGCTTATAATTGGCAAGCAACTCACAGTAATTGTCAGTTTCCTCCTCTTGTCTTCTGTTTCATAAAGCTACTTGTAATAAGTGGCTGTATAGACAAAAGACAAATATGTGAGCATAGCAGGGTTTATACTTTAAAACTGCTATTTTATGTTAGCTTGCTTCAATGTCTTTTCATGAAGGAAAGCCTCCATTTTCATTTTTAATTGTGTTTTAATTTATTTTTGTTGCTAAAAATAGCATGTTTAGCAAGTGAATGCCATATAACCTCTTTAAAACACTTTCAGAATACACCCCTAGAATACAAGACCTGGCAAACACTACTTTTCTAGGTAAAGGACTCTTCAACAATTTATTGATTCTCTGGGCTCCAGCCTCCCTATTTTGCCATCATATCAATCCAGTCTTTTTTAGCCCTTCCACTATGAGGACCTAATTAAGATGACTCTGGAACAGTCTTTAACACAAAATTGAATGTAATTACTTGGAGGGGGAAGGGGGCGTGGGAAAAAAAAAACAACCCACAATACATTATCTAGGAGTATAAGTGAGTAGAGCCAGACATCTTGCTACATATTTCCTTACTCCAGCATAATTTCACTCTCTGGCTGTATCGATCTCTACATACAAGTAGAAAAAAACAGCCTATTTATTCTTATCCATTAATATTTCTGTAGGTTCAGTATCAGCATTTGCCAACCAACACTCCAGGCATCCTTCCACTAACTACTTGGAGGCACCTAGAGATACCCCAAACCAGAAAGGTTACCGTGGTTTCCTAAGGAACCTAGTCAGTTTTTATTCAATTTAACATTGTATTATTCCTTAACAGTTTCTTTTCACTTAATTCCTGGCAGTAATGCAGGATAAAATACTAAGGAATACAGGGGTGGAGGAATAAAATACACATGTTTCTGTGTTTGAGACACACATTCAAATGCATTTTCCATTCTCCACAGTAAACAATAAAAGTACTTTTTTCTCCAAAATAGGTATTTGTGGTGCCTTTTTATCAACACTTGGTGAGATAAAGCAATCAGTGCATGAACCAGAAATGAGAGCAATAATACAGTGGCAGAAATTGCATTTTAAGGAAATGCATATGTTTTCTCAAATCTGCAAGGCAAAATAGACCTTCATGCTCTCACTGGAGCAATGCAAAGTGAAGAGGAACAAAGCCACATTCTTACAAGAAAATAGCTCAATACTAACTTAGTTTACTGATTTGTTAATTTAAGTATGTCACTTTGTCTCTCCCTGCCTCATTTTTCTTATATGTATATAGGGATGATGAACTACTGAATCTATTCAGACGAGTACGAAATAACAATGTAAATTATTCTTTTTCCGGAAAGCCTTTTCTCAATTGGAAAATGCACATTGGAATACAGATTTTTTTTTTTTTTTTTTAATATGAATCAATATTATCAGTCAACACAACAGTAAAACATGCTTAGAGAATTATGTAGAAGTTGTGAATCCAAAATACATGAACCTGTGATGCAAAGTGAAGGAAGTTAATATACAAACTGAGTTGTTTTGTTAGCTCTAGAGAAGTTATTCTGTTTCTTTGTACCCTGTTCATGGGCTTAAGAAGACAATCCTATTCCTCAGCTGTGCCACAAAAAATAGGAATTTACCTAAAAAGTTTGAATTTTTACAGAATATGAAGTTTGTTGTGGGCTAAATTTCGGTCTCTGACACAAATTAAAATCCCAAGTACAGCACTAAAATCAACACAGAAGTGGAGATTGTGATATGGTCACCATGTAAGTTTTCCATTCAGATCCGTCATTATTGTTATACTATGCTCTCTTCTAGTTTTGTTGACATAAATTATTACATTTATAACACTTTTCTTGACTCAATTTATCATATCCTGCTTCTGTGAGAGTTTTTTGTTGTTTATTTGCGTGTTTGTTTTTGCTTTGGATTGCCAGAGACACTCCTAGAAAAGGACTGTGGGGACCTTTACAAAGCATCCCTTTTCTAACACATTCATCTTGAAAAAGATTTAACTATCTAGTAGAATACTCACCAGTATAAAATAAATGGGAGAGAGAGAAAGAAATATTGTACATTCTCTGTCTGCTTGTCACATCAAGCTGTTCTGTGTATCTAAAATGATGAATTCCTGGTGGTTTTTAAGTATACATCTGCTGGTATCAATTTATTGTACAAAAGTATATTATGAGAATATAGTTAGATCTAAATTTATTATGCAACTGGCATTTTTTTTTTCTTCATAGGTAGGGGCAGGGGAAATTCTTAGAGAGTGTGCTGTGTAATATCTCATTTGCAACTGAAATCCTTATGAAGATATATGAATAAAGCATACTGGTTCTGCTATGCTATTATTTAAAGAAAAAAAAATAATGATGATGTACAAGGACTAGATTATGTTCCATGTATTATGTCTGTTGTTTAATTATTTTATTTAATTAGGTTTTTTTCCTTATTCTGTAGTCCCAAATATATTCTGCTTAAAATAGATTTTGAATATTTTTATTAACTTAAAATGAAGTTCTGAGACAATCTCAAAGGAATGACGTTGTAAAACATCATACTTAGTGTTGAAGGGGTGAGATCAGCAATTTTTTAAGAAAATGTCAGCTGAAAACTGCCCATAGTTTTGTATTCATCTGATGTATAGAAATTTCTTAACTTCCATATTTCTTACAAAAAACTTTGAACATCTCAGGGTGGCACAAAAATGCTAAGAACTAAGCTGTCAAAATACTGAAAATTTTTAACAAAAAAACCTTATAATGGATCTTTTATAAATTTCAAGCTTTTTTTTTTCTTTTCTCTTCGACGTTATGAGATGAACTTGGGACATCTTCAAGGTGAGCGTGTGTTAATGTCATCATATATAATGATCAGCAAACTAGGAAAATGTCACATTGAATTATGATCTGATGTGTCACAGGGGCCTTTTTGCATTTCCTGTTCTGTATTTTGTGTGAATTTTTAATTAAATGAGGGGGGTTTTGGTGTTGGTCATGGTGATGATGGTAGTGGGCTTTTTAACCATTGTATTCCAAGCAACTAAAGCTGTGACATACTTTTAAATTTCTCTTCAGAATATTGAAGGGGCATATCACTAATTCTTTGTGATTTGCATGGAAATTATGCATCAATAGAGCATAGATCTCCCATTAATAGAATCCACATTTACATTACTTTTGAAATAAAATGCTTTTAACCCTGTCAAGCTGTCTTTCAACATGCTTCCTGAAAAGTGAGAAAGGTTCCTTGGTTTGATAGTCTGAGAAAGGTTCAACAAGAGGGGAAAAAAAAAGAGAATAAAATAAATAAAGACACTAAAATTAATGGCAAAGTCATAATGCTTTTGGGAATCATTGTTCTCAGCATATTAATATGTAAACTTTATTAAATGAGGATTTTAAGTACTTAATGGTATTTTACATCAAACTGAAAAATTGCTTGAGTTCAGATTAAAAGCAATATAGGCTTGAACATGGTGCTAATAGATCATTTTGCACAACATTAAACCTCTTAAAACTTGCTAGAATATTTATTGCTATGGTACTTTCAAATAACTTCAGCCTAAACAATTTCTTAATCCATCTATGCAACTAGCTAATCACAATGTATTTTTGAGACATTTATTTAGATTAAAAAAAAAAAAAAATCTACTGAGTATCCTAAACCCTGAGGGCATTGATATGGGGGAAACGACTCCAAATTTATGGTAACCATTTTCTTTTAAAATCCTGCAACTTACATATTTCTTATCAAGGGGAAATAAAACCTACCTGTGTTCATTGCTGTTTACACTGCTGGCAATTTATCATCTTGTATTATCCTTAAATCACAGATATTAGGGTTAGGAATGACCTGTTTGGTCATCTGACCCATCTTCATATAGCAGTAGGATTGCATTTACAATTTTTTTTATAACTCCCACCACTATTTTTCTCTGTGGTATGCCTTGAATGTTTTCAGGGGTAATAGCTGTTTTGGCAGGTTGTTCCATTATCTAGTTGACCTCACTGTTATATAGTGCTTTCTTACTTTTTGGCCTTCATTTTCTTAATTTCAGGCCATAACTTCTTCTTTTACCTACAATGACAAATTATGCTTAAGTTATTCTTTTTTTCTTTTTTTTTTTTTTTTCCAGTAATTCCTGGAAGGTACTTATAGATATTTATTTTATCACTTCTTGCTGGTCTCCTCTGCAGGCTGTACAAGTTCAGTGCTCCCAAGCTCTCTTCATAGGTCATGTTTTCTAAACCTTTCAGCACTTTCATTGCTTTTGTCTCTACGATAATGATGTCATTTTTTTACAGCACAGAGACCAGAATTACACAGAGCTCCAAAAGCACCCTCAACAATTTTGTGTTATATTTGTATAAAGAAAAAATAGATTTGCAATTATTGACATGCATTAAGACAAGATTATCAATTTTAAAAGTATTAGAAAGTGACCAATTCAAGATTTGTTGAAGGTCTATGTATGTTCCCATTTTATTTTTAATAAGATAGAAATTAAAGCAATGGAGAATAGGTGGCTTGGTTTCAACAGTATTTCACTATATAACTCCTGTTGAAGGTGCTGTTCCATAAATTGAATAGTCTGGTTGTGGACTCTTTAAAAAACCAACAAAGAGTAAGAAATACTTTTTGTCATAATATAGTACCTTTGATACAGCTAATATTTTCTTATTCATAAGTAATAGTTAAACCTCCTTATTTATTACAGAATCAACAACTTTGCATAAAAAAGACACTACCCAGCCTCACTGTAACAAATCTGTACTTTTTTAACCTTCTATTTATAATAATCCAACAGTCAGTAATAGTGGTTTTATTGCTATTTAGACTTGCTGATACCAGTCCATATGTGGCTGCTTTTTTTACATACATGCTATATATTACATGTGAACAGAGATGCAGTTTTGTGGAGTTTTGGGGGGTTTTTGTTTTGGTTTTTTGTTTGTTTGGTTGGTTGGATTTTTTGTTGTTGTTTGTGGGTTTTTTTGTTTGTTTGTTTTGGGGTTTTTTTTGTTTTGTTTTTTCTGTGCTGTTTCTTTTTAAAACCCCATTTAAATGCTGGGAAATTTAAGGGACTGAAATGAAAGTACTAGATCCTGATGTTTAATTTGAATTGGTTTTTTCTTCAATCTTCTTACATGGCACATCACTAAGTTCTATTTAAATAAAATCTGGTTTATATCGAATGAGTTCTTTTCTGCCAAGCTGCTTTTCAGTCCAGGGGTCCTTAGCATATATTGGTGCATGGGGTATTGGTGCATTTTTCCTCCCAGGCACAAGACTTTTTGCTATTCTCCTTGTTGAATTTCCTGAGATTCCTCTTGCCTCATTTCTCCAGTCAGTTGAGGTCTCTCTGGATGGCAGCATGACCCTCCAGCATATCAGTCATTCTTCCCAGTTTTGTTTCATCAGCAAACTTGCTGGGGGTACACTTTGCCCCATCATTCAGATCATTAATGAAAATGTTAAACAAGACTGGATCCAGTATAGGCCCTTGGGGTACACTGCTAGTTACTGGCAGTTCTGAACTTCTTTTAAAAGTCCTACACTGAAGACTGTTTTGACATAGTGGAAGAAGAGATTGAAATGTGGCTGAAGAGACAGATAGTAGTGCATGTACATATCTGTATTAGGAAGATCTATTTGTAAATAAAGACAGTACTTTTAATGCTATCTGACAGTGTTTTTATGTTTTCAATTCCCTCTCAGTACATCTTTATGCAGTTAGCAGCATAAAATTTGTGTTATTAAGTATTGTGTGTCGAAAGTGAGGGAAAAGGATAAACAAACATACTCTCCTCTAATTAATAAAATCTGTTATGCTTTCTGGAAGTCTGAGATACAAAACTCTGGATGTACATATGCTATGTTCCCCCCATAATTATTACAATTGCAATTGCTGATGCACTAACTGAACATGAAAATGATTGATTATGTGTCCAGGTGCAGATTTGCTTCCTCTGTAAGTCAATTTGCCCGATTCCAGTAATTAATTGCATGGGCCACTGAATATGAACTGGCTGAAAAATGCTATACTTTTTATTTGGTCACAGTTTGTGTGAAGTATAAATGCCCGAGAGAAAGGCCTGAGGGTGAGTACGTAAGTTATCAATAAGTTAAGAAGTTCTGAGATATTCAGAATTAAGTCCTGTATGATTATTTTCATGTAACCAGGCTAAATGCAATAAGTAACCTCTACATGAGTGTTATTCTCATTTGTGAGTTTTTTAGCCAGTTGCCAATATGTAAAACAGATGTAAGACAATACAGGATCAAGCTTATATACACCTTTAAAAGATTTTATGATGTGATCATTTTGGAGCAGTGTAACCGATGAGCCCATCGTGTGAATCTGAGAATGGTAAAATTTCAGCTGTCTCCAGGAGGAATATTATTTCACTTTAAAGTAAAGAATTTTTTCTTCCAACTGAACAAGAACTCTGTCATGGAACTGAGATTTATGTATTTCTCTTCTATTTTTTTCTGCAGTGCAGACTTAGTTAAAAAATAATCAAAAAGATTTTTTTAAAAAGTCATTGAACTTGTGCAATCAAAGGGGTTCATTTTGAAAATTCTTTTTTAGTCTCCTTTTTCTTTCTCTCCACTCCTGCTTCTCTTTCTCTCTTTTTTCTCTGAACTTTGAGCCCGAAACAACATTAAACTTATTTAAACAAATCTCCCTTTCCCTCTTCTGGCATTTATGGAAAAATCCCAAAGAGGATTTTCAGTCATTTCTATTAAGTATACACTGTAATTCTTTGTCTAAAAACCATATAACATTTAGAAACCATGTCTCCCTGATGTATACATTTTTGATTCCTTATCACTCTTTTCATTCTGTCAGATCATAGGACTGTAAGAGACCTCCAGGGTCATCAAATTCAGTATTGTGCTATCACAGGCAACAACGTTATACTAACCCTTTTATGAGTCATTGAGCTGGATCTTAAAATTAACTAGGTGGGATTTGGGGAGCTTTTTTTTTTTCCTTTTTTCCAGTTAAGATACAACAGTAGGAACTGTTTTAGCTTGACAATGATCTCCTAAATGTTATAAATTTGTGGTTTTGGCCTAAAATTCTAGCCTAGTCAACAAAAATGATGACAGAATATTTCCCTATAACTTCATTGCAGTTTTGTATGGTTAAAGAAGGTGCAAAATAAAACCTTGGTGTGAATAATATAGCAGTAACAGGTAGCTCAGGACTGATGGTACTGTAACTGTGGAAACACAAAGTTTAAATTTAGTAGTAAAAAATAAATGTTACTGTTGTTTCCTCCTTTTTTTAGATGACTTGATTAATTGCATGAGCCAGGTGCTGCAGTTTTCAGTGGATTTGATATAGGTGTAATAAGATTGGAAGGATATTTGCCCACTATACATCTGAATAAAAATCAGACAGAATTTGGCACCTATTTTATTAAATATTAATTGTATTCTGGAATTTGGGCATTCATTTTACAGGCTCATGTTGAATGACATTTAATGCACAAAATACGCTCAAGGCCAAAAGGAATTTTTGTGGTATCAGAAGATGCATAATAGAAACAAAAGTGGCAAATTATGTCCATTAATCAAAGCACTCAGGGGAATGTCAGTATCTGATTCATTTGTGGCATCTTTTCCTACATTTCTACCATAAAATATGGCTTCCTTGGCAATGGCTGCTCTCTCTATGAGTTAAGCCTCATTTAAGTCAAGCCACAGTAGTTATAAGGTGATTCACCTGTGTACTAGCAGTGTATTTATCCCCTATATTCTCTTTCTTTCCTAAAGAAATCCACACCTCAAATGAAGTGTCAAGACCATCTGAAAAATACATGAAAATAAGAATGGAAGTGAAAATCACGGTATCCTGGGTGAGGAACTAGCACAGATATGTCTAATAGGAGCCTGTGTCAGACAGAGCACAGAGTTGGATTTGTCTAGGTCTGTGTATTCCCCAAGTGGATTTAAAAAAAAAAGAGGTTTGAACAAAAGCCAGTTTTTAGCAGAATGGAAACGAGACAACTCAACTTTTTAAGGCTAGAAAATTCATTCACTGGGTCAGAAAGAATAGAAATATAAACAGTTTGCGTGAGGAAATCTATCCTTTCTCCTGAAACCCTTACAGGAAGTTTTTATTATGGTCAGTAGCTTTCAAGGTTACAATAAGGATTATGAGGCTCCTTTTAGTCCCTACATAGCTTCAGTCTCCTTTGAGACCTAGCTGCCTATTCCCTGCTCCTCTGTGTATCACTATGACAGCCTCTTATGTGTCTGCTTCATCCAGGCTATCTTTCAAGTCTATGTCCCAAGGGAAGGACCACTTCCTTCTCCTTGTAGAGGGTTTTATCTGACCCACTCCTTATAAATGGTTGACTTTATAAAAGAAATATATACAAAATGCTTCTAAGGAAATATGGATCTTGTTCATATATGTAGGCAATAAGA
>NW_010298857.1:0-39266 GCF_000700745.2 Antrostomus carolinensis | reverse complement strand
AGTCCAATACACACTGGATTTTCAACCTCCCCACCCCCAAAAATACCTTTCTCCTGCTCATAAATAAACACCTCAGCACCTTCCACAAACCCAATGCAGCTTTTTAACTCTTGGGACAAGTCTTTCACAGGTAAAGGCAAATGTCTGAATTTCTGATGCTCTGGGACCACATCACTTGAGTTTCATTTTGTGCACAAATGCAGTTTCACAGCTCATTGCTCAGACAGTGCACAATGGAGATGTCACAAAACAAGCAAACAAATGGAAGAAATGTTGCCATTAGAAACCCTGGTAGCACCTAACCAGAAAAGGGTTTGCATTGTGAGTAGGGATGGCAATTTCCCTGCTATAAAGCTCTCAAGATATACAGACAGAAGATGTTACCACTTCAGTTAGACAAATAGACCCAGTGACTGTTTTCGTCTCTAAGCCATCAAGAATAGGTTTAGGTTTGTAAAACTTTGTCCTTTAATATCTTTGTGAGTAAACAGGTGCAAGGCATATTAAAACAGCTGAGACTGTATCTAGACTCACTTCAGCAGGCTGTGGCTTTCCACAAGGGAGTTATACATCAGCTGAATAATGCAATTTATAAAGAGCATGAGGTGATCTGTATTTATCTACATTCAGGAAATAACTGCATAAAATGAGCAGGACTCTTCTTGCATTTACCCAGTTTTCAGATGAATTCCAGTGGGATTTCTCTTTCCAGCACCCTGAATGTGAATGAAAACCCATGGTTTCACATAGCAGTGATGAATCCAAATAAGCTGGTCTGCCTTTCAACAGCAATGAAAATGGGCTCACTTTCTCAGGGCATCCTATGCAGCGGCCATATATGCATTATACATCCGTGTGACTTCAGTCCATGTAAGGGAAGGTATTGCAATGCAATGGGTGGTGCTCGTGAGAGACATGAATTACACTGCGTATGCAAGCACATCTCCTGCTCCTGCACCAGACTGGGGACTACACAGGGATAAGTCCAGTCTGCCCTTCTCTTAAATCCTTCTCTTAAGAGTTGGGATACAGATGAGCCTCTCTCAGGGGTGACAGCAGCATTTCAATGCATCAGCTCAGGGTCTGGGGGAAGTCGCCAGCTCTCCATGGGTGTCTGCATGCCCCAACAGACCTGACAGAATTGGGAGAGGCTCCCTTGGATGCTTGGAGCTGCACAAAATCCAGATCCTGTAGGAAACACCAACAATTAAAGCCCTAACAACATCTTTATAAAGATTTTTTTTTTTCAGGGAGCCTTTTGGGTAGAAATACTTCTGAAATACGCAGAGGCTTTTCTTGTATAAAATGTTCAATGTACTGGTATTCAGCTCATTGCTTGTAGGAACTGCTCATGAGTGGATCTATGACTGTGTTCCTATCTCCTCCCATGAGCATTTGTACCTTTCCTCAGCTGTTAACATCTTGGTTAATTTTCTGAAGAGATTAGAAGCAAGGCCTTAGGAATGATAAATGCTCCTGAAAATAAAGGAGGAGAATTAAGAAGACAGGCTGGGATTTGGTTCTACTGAGGGATACTTTCTTGTGAATAAGAATAACAAGTCATCACCTTTTCCAGATCATAGGAAAGCATAATAGCTGCGCTCTTCTTAGGCACTTCTGAGTATCTGCTCTTTATCTTTTTCCAGATGAGTTCCTTGTAAAAATATCACATTGCAGTGCTGCTCAAAGGCTGTTCAATATTCTTTTCTTAAAAGTCCTGTATTGCCTGACATCTGAGATCTTTTTAATCAGCTCTGAAGATGGCCCATCTTCCACATTGTTTTTCTTGCTAAATTAGAAGGAAATGCACAAAAAACCCCCTAATCTGTATATTTCTCACTTGACTTGGGGAAATAACTAGCTTTGGGAGCAATATTTTCATTGCTGAGATTCTTCTGTTGCCTAAAATATTGCTAAGGATAAAGGATTTAGCCTAGTCAATGTTTTTAAGAACTACTTGCAAAACTAAGCATTTTACATAATCTGATTCACTATCTTCAAGCTAACAAGGCACCAAGCACATTGTAGGAACTTCTTGTTCAGGATATGGAACATTTTCAGGCTTGAACTGGTTTTAGTGGCATTTTTCAAACAACTAAAATGCAACCTGTAAGAAAAAGAATGTTCATTTCTGTGGAAAATGTAAGATTTCACAGTGTTTCACTCCAAACAGAGATAAAAATGTAAAATCAAAATTTTATTTATGCTGAAGTACTATGATTTTTTAATATTGGAACACTTAATATTTTATATAAGGACATTCTACAGTATTATAAATGAAAAAACATAATATTCAAATGGAATCTAGCATTATATTCTAGACTAAATAAAAAAGATTGTTGAATTAAGAATTTTATCTCATAAAAATGAGCCATTTTTCTCTACTTACCCTTAATTAAATTTTATCAATTTAAATAAATTCTCCATTAAAAATGGAGAAACATGTTTTACTAACACTTAAAAATGAATAAAACTATAGTCAGAAGTCGTTTAACCAAAAAACTTTCTGATCAATTTTAAAGTAGAATAATCATCAAAATACCTTCTCAGCTGCAAGTTTCAACTTGTATTTTGAACCTGTGAATTGAAATAGGCCACGATTTTCCATGTAGGCAATTTAAAAAGGTGTGACTCTACCTCTCAATTTCCAAAGGGGTGGGTAAGGGCAATAACTGTATTTAACGTTGCTTTACGGAGCCATGTAAGCACTGTTGAATGTGTTGAACTGATTTTAACTGATTTTAAAGAAAAGTCAAGTTATATTCCTTCCCTCCACAAGTATAACTGCCTCCAGAAGGCACAGCACTGAAGCTCCATTACACAGGTCCTACAAAAGCCCCCACAAACTCCACTGCCTCCAGAAGGCACAGCACTGAAGCTCCTACAGGACACACAGGTCCTACAAAAGCCCCCACAAACTCTTAAGCACAGGAGCTGTGATGTATAGATACATCCCGTGACAGTTTGTTGGGGCGAAGCACAAAAAGCAGAATAGAGAAGAATGTACAGCAGGATCAATGAATCTTTGCAGATTCTGCTATTCTCCAGTACAAAGTGCAAGAAAAGCAACACCTACAAAGTTTGCTTGAGTTATAGTATAGGATCAGCAACAAAATAGATTCACTACTACTCCTGCAAAATCCATGGATCCTTACAAGAAATTCCATGTGCACTGCCCAGAAAAATGAATGAGGAGAGTATCAATAGTCTCAAATATTAACAATAAGCTAGTTGAGCCAAATTACATGTTCCATTTTAATTTTTCCTTTTAAAATTATTTTTCCTAATTATTTTTAAAATTTTCATGCAAGTATGAAGGTTGCAAAAATAAAAATGTTATACTTATTTTTCACTTAATTGTTATATTTGTGTTTATGAACAGGTTGTATTCTATATGTGCCACAATTCAAAGTAAAGAGTACCAGAGCAGCTCCATTTGGGTAAGTATAAAAAGGAAGATAGAAAACAAGATTTTCATGGTTTGGTTTGGGTTTTGCAAGTTCTATACCTCAAATTATTTGTAAGTGTAAGGGAAAAGGATGATGGAAATTGCAAATATTTTAAGGAAGTTTGGTCTGAAATGAAAAATGTTACAAATCTGTAAGCTTATAAAAACTGCAATTGCACTGAAAAAGAAGAATACATAAAGGCTCAACAGCATCTCTTTTGCAACGTACTCTAGCCTCAAAATGAACTTTGGTTTGGCAGAGAGCTGCAGAAAAACTGTGCAAGTGCCACAGAGGAGCAGCAGTGAGAGGGTTAATAGGAAGGGGGAATCAGCAGCAGGCATGGAAAAGCAGAGTCTATTATATTTATTTTATATATGTATGTATATATATATACATACATATATAAAATAACCTAATACCACCCCTTACCTGCCACATAGCATTGTGGGGGATCTGTGGGCACCCTCAGGGCTTGAAATTGCTGTTTCTCAGCTACATGAGTTCTTTTTCAATCTGCTGTTTCTTCACATTTCTGACGTACAGTGTTTAACTCTGTGCAGCTCTGGGAACCTGGTTTTTAAGGGGGGACGAATAGGTTCCTAAAATTTGAATAGAATCGATACTTCAGGGAGGGGTGTAGATGTATTTCCATAATAAAGGACATATCAGAAGTACTGGGAGTTCAAGTGTAGCAAGTAAGACCAAAGAAGGCACGAAATGGACAGACTTATCTAGAGGACTTCTTTTTCTTGCTGAAGCATCAGGTTGTAGTGGCTTCTGTTCTTGCTTGTTGAAAAGCACTTTTAAACCATATTGGCAGTACAAAGGACTTCAGTATTATTTGGAATAGATCCCGTACATCTTTAAACATTGGATCTTGTCAAAAGAATAATTCCATAACAACTATGCTGTGTTTCTTCCACCCTCTACTCACATCCAGAGCCAAAGTATTTGTTGCATGATGCTCTCTAGCTCATTCTGCTCACAGCAATGCAGAGCTATTACATCAATCAGATGTAATCTGCTTTACCACCAGCAAAGCAGTTGCCAGGAAAATTTCAGATTACCATGATTTTTGTACTAATTCAGTGAAAGTGTACATGGTATTTAAAGCACGTCTTCATTTGCAGTCTCAGAATTGTATTTTCAAGCATAAAATTTGAGTGGTTTACTTAGCAATTTTGTTTAATTGAGCCAGCACATACTTTGCACAGATCATGCAAGTTGAGTATGAAGCATCAAGGCAGCATTTTTAGCAAGTCAATTTTGCAGCCAGGCACGTTTAGCCAAAAGCCAAATTTTTCAGATGACTTTAGTTACCGTTGAATTGTTAGAAAATTAGCTGTGACCAAAGAGAGAATTGGATCGTTGAGCCTCATCGCTGAAAGATCTACTGGCCTTTCTGTGCCAATACAACCGCTGGTACTGTATTCACCCGACTCCCTCTGGTGGCAAACTTCTCCATCCCAGGTGCGGGACAGCATCTTCCCTCTTTTTCTTCTGCTGCTGCGCAGGGCTTAGGGGCATGCTGGTGGATTCTCAGCTCCCTCGGGCACAGGAAATGCTGTAAAAACTTTTGTTAAAGTTATAAGATCTCTTTTTCTTACTTTTAGTTGCATATCTGCCGGTTCAACTGAATAAAGAAACTACTGTTAAATCTGCATAACATTGAAAAGACTGCAGAAAAATGTGAATTTAAATAAATATGTTGTAAAAGAAACTATATTTCTGGTTAACATAGTTCCCTTTCTCGTAGCCTACAACTATATAAACACTTCACAAATGATCCTGATCTGTCTCAGGCCAGGCTGCTGAGGCAAAGAGCGGTGTCACAAATCCAAAAATAGGGAGCTGCAGCCTAAGGCAGGCAAGTGATTTTCCCAGTTTCACATGCAAAGTCAGTGGCAGGCTAGAAAAATTAACCATGGATTTTCTTCTTACCTGGGTCAATTTACACCACGTAGTTATATAAAGGGACCTTAACATCTACTAATTCACTTTTACTTTCAAGGTATTAATTTTCCCACCATTGGAGACAGCATTGCCTAGCTGCTGCAGTCCTGGCCAAACCATCCCTCATGACCTGCTGCCTAGGCCTGCAGCAGTGGAGCATGACAGTCTCTGTGTGTCCAAAATCCTGGCAAATGTGGTAGGAATTTGATGGTAGAAGACCTATCATGGTCCACTTGCCCAACTTTATGAAAACTAACTGGTACCAAAATTATCTTACATAATGAAGTCATTTTAATGATGGCTAACTCCTTTATAAACATTGTGCTGCAACTTTTTTCACTTACAACTTGTGCTTTCTTGCACGTGTCTGACCTCACTTTCATCAAGTGACGCCAGCATGGCTAAACAATCAAGAGAAATTATAGACTTTAAAGAAAAAGTAACCATCATCAAACTCATTAGCTGAAAAGAGGATGAAAATATTTCTGTTTATCTGGCTGTAAAATCAACTGTGTTTTATTTGTTACATCACACAGATTAGTTACACGGGTTTTCACAAGGGCACTGTGTTGGTAAGTCACACTCCATATCCACATCGAACGTGTAATTCGTCCGCTTGCCATGAATAAATCATTTTAGCAGAGTACATAAGGATGATGTGCAAAAGCAGCATGACTAGCCCAAAAGATAGTGTGATACAGGGGTATGTCTGAGGAATGAAAGGAGAATGAGATATGAAGCGCTGTAATGCATGATGATGTACTGGTGATCAAAATAGAGCAGTCTGCCATTAGAGTAGTGTGCATTACTGGGAGACTGGGAGGCTAGGGAGGCCTCTTATGTCACCTCTGCTAAACAGGATCCTACTAGTTTTAACATTTTAATTCAGGTTAGAATTCAGGTCTCTCTTTCAGACACACACCTTCCTGCCTAATATATACGTACACAATATATGTGACATAATTTTTCATTGCCTCAAAAGGAAATTTTTATTCAGTGATTTCTTATTCCAAGGCTGTTCTTCTGAAGAAAGATAGTTCCAGTTACGTGATCCTAGTGAATTAATTATGACTAAGGCTCTGGTCTTTATCCTGTAAGTACCTATGCATGAGCTTTTTATGCCTGAATTTTATTTTTCTAGATGAATCATACCTATTGCAGCTCTCATGAAACAGGCATGCCTGCCCCTGATGATGTGGAATAAGAATAACGGTGCAAATGGAACATGAACACATCAGTCCTGTCCTTGTCTGACAGAGAAGAGTAAACCCTTGCAACTCTTTTTTCCCTATTTATATTTGCCCTCTATTATAACTTTTTAGAGTAGACTGACAATGATAGTACAAAAGAATGAGGACTGCCAACTATAAAAATTCATCAACACCGGAGGCCATTCCCATCCCAATGTCATAAACATTTGGTTGCTTTTCTCCCCCCTGAGTTTTTTTTCTCTGCCCAAGTGAATCTTCTTTTTCTACCTGCAGAGTGGCTGAAGGCAGAACTACCTAAACCAGATAAAAACCAGAGCATTCTCCTGCTATGGGGACAGTGTGGATCTGAACACTTACAAGCTCAGGAATGGGTAAAAATCAGTTTCCTGTTCCTGGGTAAGTGCTCCCAAATGTCAGATGTAAGTACGACTATATCAACTGATTAATTAAACGGCAATATTGCCTGCAAAGCCTCTGGATTTTCTCTCAAGCATTCAATTCTGGGGAGCCCTAAACTGAACTACTCTGTGCAGTGTTGAGTTATTGTCACCACACTCTGTGAATTACACGAACCAAATGGAGAAAACACGGTAACAATGAGAATGAGGCAAGGGCTAAAATCCTCAACTTACAAGGAAGGTTATGGAAGAGTTAGGGTTGCTGTTGAAGGTCACAGTCAGAGACTTGGGTACTTCAAAGACTGGCTGCTGCTAAGTAAGAAGGATCTGTTATCCATATCTGTGGTGATAAGACAAGAAATAGTAGCCTTTAATCAAAGAAAGGATAGTTAGGCTAGATATTCAGGCACATTTTCTTGCAGCAAGGTAATTATGCAGTAGAACAGCTTGCCTGAGGAGACAGTAGATTCTTCATCACCAGAAGTCTTGAGCAATAGGTTGGATGCAGATACAAACCCACCTGGCCTGGGGCTAGCAGAGCATTAGGTGACCTCCAGCTCTCACTTTTAGTGTTGTTTTTCTAGGTGCTAGGATTTTCAGAGCACATATAAGGCGTGAACCTCTGAGGTGGAAAGGCATCCAAACACTGGATTTCAATAGGTGTTCATCAGGACATAGGTTCTTCACATGCTTGAGTGGAGTAGTTTCTTGTATTTAGGTTCCTGAGGAACATTCAGACTGACCTTGCAAACATCTCCAGGACAAGGCAAGGGCAGAGATGCTTTCTGCAAAGATGTATTGGACACAAAGTTTACAGTTGAGCACAGTAATATCCATTTACTGCATATTGGCATGTGACAAGCAGGGAATTTTAGACTTCAATGAAGCATGACTAGCTAACAATAATAACATAGTTTATTTATGGATGTAAATTTGCACAGGCTCAGTGACACCGAGGTCAAGCCAACAAATTTTCTTTTCCAGCCTTGTGACAAAATCATGCAGTTACATATGCCAAGATATACAGTTAACTCCAGACAAGACAATGTCTTACCCAAGTAGTAAATTTGTACAGCTCAGTTTTAAATATGGTGTAATTCAGTCACAAACTCTTTTCCATATCTGAGTAACACAAAGTATCCACATCCTATCTGTTCTACTTTTCTTCTTGCTCTGCTCCTGTAGTAACCAGTCCAGCATTTACCTTGAACGTTTCAGTGACAGCTCCTCTCTCAAATCCTCTCTGAGTTCAACTGCCTGAACAAACAGAAACACAGTTTACCATCCATATCATGACCTCCTTAAATAGCCCTATTTTTAAGTACAGAGTACATTGATCACGAATCCTTAGCTAAAACTGCAGTATCCAGGATTACATACACTCAACCAGCTATCAAGGAATAGTGTAAGCACAGATTCACAGTCCGATTCATCTGGGATTTTATGTACACAACTCCCTGAGCCACTAGCTGTTGACATATTCTTGGGCAAAAGTATTTATTAGTGGATCTAATCTTTTGTACTGAAACACGTATACTTATATACTATACCATATACTTAACTGCAAGGAAGACACATAGAATATTATCTGGTTGGTACCCTTGTTCCCCTGTGATTTTATTCATCAAAAAGTCATGTGGAATAGATATTAACATTGCTTGTGTATTTTCTTAGAGTGTTCTCAGCATTTTAACTGACATTGTTGAACAAGTAGGCACTAAAGAACCCTGCAGAGCAGCCAAGAGGAATAACTCTGGCTCCTCTCCCTGAGAGAGGTCCTGCTTGCCGCCTCCAAGGAGTCTTGCAGCAGCATTAGCTAGAACATATGCAGTACAAAATACTCCCTGCTTTCAACTGAAGTGAAACAAAACAGTGGCTCAAAGAACAGACAAATAAGTATTCAAATCTGTGATATAAAGAAAGTAATTTAAATGAGAAAGGGATGGACTAAGCAGGAAATAAAATGGAGATGATGTTACACTGCAGCAGTTTCACTTCCTGTGTGCTGCAAGCCTGTACATCAAAAGATGCTTATTTTTTCCTGTGGCTAAAGCATTAGCACATTACAGCCCAGCCACTGTTCGTAGCCCCAAGCCCGTCTCTCCTCACTCCCACATCCCTTCTCCTCTTCCCTTGCCACTCTCTCAGCACGAGCTGCCACCCATCAGGGAGAGACAGGCAGGTGTGAGAGCAGCAGCCAAGGGGAAGGGTCTCACCGCAGGTTTGTGGGCAGTGGATACAGGGGTACTTGTCAAGACTGGCTTTGTTCAGACCCTTTTGCTGAGAGCCCAGTTCCCAGGCATGCTGCAGGCTGGCACCAGGACGCTGCCTTCCCTCCCTGGGTCCTCTTTGCTGCTGGGTTTTTAACTGCACGACCCGCAGCTTGTCCTGCACATGTGGCCATGGGTCACAGTCACGCATGCGTGGGTGCTGAAGAGCAAAACTTCTTCTCATTGAGGTCCATGGTCATTCTTACTAATGTAGCTGTGTTACCGAGACACTCAGCAGAGGCTGTTTATTGGCATATTGCAAAAGCATGTACTTTTGCTAACAGGCAGTTAAACGATTAAAGGCATTACTTTAATTCCTGTACACTTGCTCATTGGCTCAGCCTAGTGGAAACAATGAGTACAGAGAGGAAAAGGCTTCAACCATCTTTTTTTTTTCTTTATAAAAGGTCCCATAATTAGTTTGTCAGGTTTTCAGAATCATATCTATGTGCAGGTTGGTTCTGAGAATTGCTCTACTCCGCACTGGCGCGGCCTCACCTCGAGTACTGTGTGCAGTTTTGGGTACTACAGTATAAAAAGGTTCTAAAGCTGCTAGAGAGTGTCCAGAGGAGACCACAAAATTGGTGAAGGGCTTAGAGGGGATGCCATATGAGGAGAGGCTGAAGTCACTTGGTTTGTTCAGCCAGGAGAAGAGAAGACTGAGAGGAGATCTCATCACAGTCTAGAACTTCCTCACAAGGGGAAGAAGAGGGGTAGGTCCTGATCTCGTCTCCCTGTTGACCAATGATAGGACCAGAGGAAATGGCAGGAAGATGTGTCAGGGGAAGTTTAGGTTGGGCATGAGGAAAAGGTTCTTGAGGCAGAGGGTGGTGGAGCACTGGAACAGGCTTCCCAGGGCAGTAGTCATGGCACCAAACTTGACAACATTCAAGAAGCATTTGGCCAAGGCCCTCAGACACATGCTCTGAATCCTGTGCTAGGGCAAGAGTTGGACTCGATGATCCTTGTGGGTCCCTTCCAACTCACTACATTCTATGATTCTATGATTTTCTTGTTTATGTGGTCATGTACAAGAAAAATCTGCTTCCCATATGTATGTTTTTTCATCTAACAGTGTAACTTCTTCCCCTAAGGTACTTCTGAATTATCCTTTATTTTGTCATCTTCTTTTCTCTATTTTTCTCTACTGGATATTTTATTTTCCCTTTTCACTTTACTGCAATATTTTTCATGTACATTTTGAATCTACTTCTCCTTAAACTCCTTGGTGATTTAATAAAATTCATACATCTTTGATTTCTTTCCAGAATCCTAGTCTAAAACATATTTCCTACCCTCTCTTTGATGTTCTGCTTCAGGAGAATCTTCTTTAGGTGGACTGTTCTTAAATGGCACCCTCTGTGGCAACTATTCCTTTCCATAAGTATGTTTTAAACTCCATCTTAGTAGCAGATTCTACTATTCACCTTCAATGTCACTTTGCTTATCACATCAAAGTAATGTTTGTCCATAGTGCTTCACTGAGGTGTAATGAACAGTGCATGTGGCAAACACCCAATGATTTGCATGTGAGTATGTTTCAGTGTGGTTTCTCCTGAAATCACATCCTATCTGAAGCAGAACTAACTTTGCTTATTTTCAGATAAGTAAATTTGGTTCCAAGCTGAAAAACCAGGATCTCTTACCAAATTTCTAGCAAGAGTATTAAAACTCTTCAGATCACCCTACGGAGAAATACCCTCCTGGTTCCTCCAAAGCCTTCATGAAGCCTGGAGGGAGCTAAGATCCCCCAAAACCTCATAGATTGGCTCCTGGGTGGGAACAGCCATGTAGAGCAGCCACGTTAGTCAGCACTGCTTCTCCAAGCATAGGTCATATGGGCCCCTGTGTTACTACTCGTGTCTTTACCCTCCTATCTGCTGGCTTCTCACTGGTTTTGGATCATAGGAAGGTCAGATATTTCAGATTAGAATCTCAGTGGGGATGACTAAGTGCTTCCATAACATATGCATCCCACTGTAATTCAGGCTGTTTCAGCCCTAAAGACTTATTCTGAAATAGTCTCTTCCCCAGGCAAGCACCTCCCCAGTTGAAGAGTTCAGAACACCCAGGCAAGGGCAGATCACTCAGCGCTGTTCCAAAGGCACCTTCAGGGCTAATTTGTTTGACATTGTTTTGCTTACGCTTCCTGCTGCAAATCAAGACGACACTTAGGAAATTAATATATAAAGGCCCTTTATTGCATCACACCATTCTGTTAGCAGTTCAGAGACCAGCTGTGAGCACTTGCTTGCCAAAGCATCCTATTGACTTCATGAAAGCATGGAGCACTTAATCGGACCATATGAAGACAGTTTTTTAACCTTTTTTCCCCCACATCTTCTCACTTTTCCCTCCCCAGCATTGCTGGCCTTGGCTTTTTACAGTGCAGAAAACTCTCTCTCTCGTCTCACTCTCCTTAGAAGGACAGGGAAAATCCATCAAAATCTAATGCTCTGCCCCATTTGAAGCCATTCAAGAAGCATCACACAAGAAACGAGGCTTTGTATTGTAGTTTTCAGTGAATAAATATACATCAGAAAGGTGTCACAGGGACACTGCACTAAATACTGAATGTTTTGAGGGGACAGTATATATATTTTCTCTATCAGAGTACTTTCTGTGCACTTTGATCAGAATACACTTATTGGTAGAGATAATTTTTCAAAAATAATTACTATTGGAACTGTTCATAGTATTGGTTTTCATAAATTCATCCGGTTATAATTAATATGTGCCTTTCAAGGACCTAAAAGGGAAGGCATTCAATATTTCTTTTCTCTAATTTTAGTGTGATCTGATTTTCCTCTGGTTGCTTTTCCAAACACCTGGGGCCAGCCATATGAGTAAATTAGATTGTGCTAAAATGCATATTAATGAAGTTCAAGCAATGGTTCCCTAAAGGGACAGTAAAACTATATATAGCTCTTTTTTTTTTCCTCCTCTCTTGGTTAATGTGCCTTTCAACATATTTAGAGCGTAGTAAAATCACCTTATTTTGGAATAGCCAAAAAATACAAAGAAACTGTTGAAACAAAAACTCAGAAGCATATTTATTTGAAGTGTATAAATGATCAGTCCTTTTAGTACTTGCATTTTAAAATTATTTCCTATTAAAAATGTATTTTCTTTTAATTGACTTATGAGAAAAAAAATAATATAAAGACATTTGGGGTAGAAAGAAGTGGCATATTTGTTAATTGCCTACAGTGTTTTCTGCTTTTTCTTCTCCATAAAAAAATGTAGAGACCATTACAATGGGTAGCGATGGAGGGAGACAACTAATTACCACACATGACCCTCAGTGTAGAGAATTAAAAGAAAGAGCTTTGGAAAAGGACATTGGCATAAATCCCAGTTTCCCAGGGAAGTGCCGTGATGTTATCAGGGATTGTCTACAGCAGCATTTCAATCTGGGCCAGGAGGGTGGTTTTTAAGTGAATCACTGCTGATGACACCTTGGTTCACCCCACAGAGTGGTCACAGAACACATGCACTGGATTCATTCAGGAGAAACTCAACTGGAAGATAGACTCCAGAGGCACATTAAAGCGCATCGCCTGCTAATAGGCATTCAGGTCCTAGAAAGAGACTAGATGAAGTCCAAAATGGAAACTTCCTGAATGTGTGGACACTAGAACATCAGCACCACCACTTTTAAACCAGGTGGATGCAGAGGAGACTGCGTGGATGACTAGGGAAGCCCAGCTTATCATACCAGAAAAAATTGGTTTGGTAATTAATTAGACCAAAGGCTCAGGGAGGATGTGACTCAGTGATAAACAACAGGAAGGGAAAAGAACTACCCAGCCACAAAACAAACTGACACAAAAACAAGTGAGTATTAATTGCTCACATCCTAGAAATTAGAAGGAAGATCTAAACACAGATCTAAGGATTATAAGAAAGATCTAAACAGAACTGAAATTTTGGAACAACCTTTCAAGTGGAATATCGTGGCTTAAGGGAGCTCCAAATGCTTTTAAAATGCAGTTTATGAAAGAAATTGTGTAATACGGCTGCTTTTAAGTGTAGGGGGAAGAATCTGATAGTTTAATCTGCTAGAAAGTGATGTTTCGTTCCTAAGAATTGTCAAAGCACTAGTGTAAGTTCTCCATATTATTCTATTCAAACCACTTTTTAAACAGTTTCAAGTCATTTTAAGTGCTTTTAAGTGTAAAAAGAGGGGGAAAATACACAGATGACTTGTCACTGTAAAAAAAAAAAGCATAAATGAGCAAATCTTTAGGATGAGGGATAATATGTCTATTAAACTTGATTGGATGGAAATATTGAAAATGGCATATTTATTAATTGCCTACAGCGATCTCTGCATTTTTCTCTTCATAAGTACTGTAGTGCTTATTGTAATGGATAACAATTACAAACAGTGTCTTTACAAACAGTGCAATAGTCATGCAATTGCAGCTTGTGGATCTACACGCCAGTTAGCAGTCCTGCCTATTTATGTATTTCTTTTTATTGCACAGTGTAAGGTATATCAGAAGAGGCAACCAAGAGCAGAGACACTCAGAATCAGCGGCTGCTTCTCCAAGTGTTGCCTGTCAGATGGGCTTTGCTATGCATGATTTTCAATTAGAAAGAGGAGATGTGGATTCAGGAAGCATTCATGTAGTTATTCAGGTTTTCATTTTCTTCTGAACACTCCAGAGTCAATAATTGAAAATACATCTCTCTCTGTATTTAATGAAAATTTACTTTCTCCTTTCTACTCTTCTCTTCCAGTGAAAATAAACTTTAAGCTTGCCAAAACCTTACTTGTTACTTTAAAAACAGCATTCAGTCTTACAACTATTGAAGTTTCATTCTGAGTGTTTTATTATTCCTATTATTGGCTTTCTTCCCCCACTACCTGTGCTGTTTCTTTCTCTACCCTCTTGCTTACCCTCTTGCTCTTCCCTTTGAAGACAATCCCAGCCTCCCTGCCAGAATCACCCTTTGCCACTGTGGGCAACATTTGCAGCAGCAAGAACTGCAAGAATGAGCATCCCTGCTATCTGCCTCCCCACTCTCTCCCCACTACTACTCATTTCTGGGAGCAGACAAAACCTGTCTGTCTTCTCCTGAGGCTGAGCAACAGTTCTTGAGGCAGGATATCCTGGTAAGTAGTGATCATTTGTTTCCATTGATTGCTCTGGACACCCAGGACACTGACAAAGCTTGACTCATTTAGGACTATTCATCTTTGATGTGGATAAAACTGGAACACTGGCCCCTCCAAGAAGTAAAGATTTTGTGAAGGCTTTGGAGTCACTCACCACAAAATGTGCAGCCAGTCAGGAGAACAAAAGTCACCCAAATGCAGGTGCACAGGCAAAGGATGCTCTCATTCAAAAGTGGTCCATGGACACTACAAAGGAAAATCTATAATTTCAGTATGTTCTCCTAGGAAAGGAACATTAATTCAGGGCTCCCACAGAGTTTCCTGAGACCTTTGCTTTTATTCTAAGTGGTCCATGGACACTACAAAGGAAAATCTGTAATTTCAGTATGTTCTCCTAGGAAAGGAACTCAGGGCTCCTGCAGAGTTTCCCAAGACCTTTGCTTTTATTCAAACAAAAGTCACCCAAATGCAGGTGCACAGGCAAAGGATGCTCTCATTCAAAAGTGGTCCATGGACACTACAAAGGAAAATCTATAATTTCAGTATGTTCTCCTAGGAAAGGAACATTAATTCAGGGCTCCCACAGAGTTTCCTGAGACCTTTGCTTTTATTCTGTAACCATAAGATGGTTCAGCTAGGCTTTGAAAAATTAAAATGCCAAACGTTAAGTTAGTGCATATATTAATGAATGCAGAATTAAAAACTAAAGAGAACAGTGAGAAAGCAAGATTTGGCTGAGATATTCTGAATACATCAGCCACTGTCTTTCTATAAAAGTAATTCCAGGTCAGTTAAATTGCTCCTAGAAAAATTAAATCTTATGCATAAAATATGCAAGACCTTTAACTTTTCATCTTTTATGTTTTCATTGTATGGTAAAACATTATTTTGTTGAAGTAATTTTGGGCATTTAACTTTAAAGCAGTTTCAAAAAGTAAATGACATGGTTTTAAAATATAGCACATCAAATGGTACTTCCATCAACATACAGCAGTTTTCATAAACAGCCTTAATTTCCAGACTAAATTCCTGATCTAAATTTATTCAGACAAATTAATGCAACGGAAAAATCATAGAACCCAAACTGTACATTTATTTACTGCAACATATTTCATTTGCATCTCATCTGCCATTCATACAAGGTTACTTCAAGTTTAGTAAATTTTTTCACCTTTTCATGCTCAAATTGAGAGGAAGACATGTCTCAAAATGTTCATAACCAAGCTGAAAAACATATTTTGGACTAATTTGTTCACTGGAATATTATTTCCTATATACCATGTATTAGAGCTTCATTTCAACTTTTGCCACTGTGTTCAGCTGTTTAAGACTTAAAGCAAACAATAAGTAGAATTGACCCCTCAGGTTACATGTGGGGCATTTTTGAAGCAGTCACCCTTACAAAAGTGTACTGAAGTGCAGGGAATTACGAGTACATGAGCGGTTTTGTTTCTCAGCCTGTCTCCCAGTGACAGCTTCGTAATTGGTTTTGGAGTGACACATGATGAAGGCAGTCTGAATCGCAGCACTACGGAGACTGGCTTCATTGAGAAAGGGTTTCATTAATTGAGGATAAGATTTCTAAAGTTAAAAAAAGTCTTCGCTAATGATATACCACTAATCATCTCAGATTGGGACAATAGAAAGTAGATTAGCTCCCATAGCAAGTGGTAACGCTGAAAATCAGAAGCATCGAGTGGTAAAATTTATTTCATAGTCCTCAAGAAGAAACGGTTTCTACCTTACTGTAAACTAAGACCTGGTTCCTATGAGCAAACTGTCCTCTCACTCTTCAGACTATTTTCAAATTGCATCCTTTTCTTTCAGCTTGTAGCTTATTATGAACAAAAAACCTTAATTGTTCTGTACGTCACCTTCTGTTTGATGGGAGGTAAATGAGGAACAATTACTATATCTGTGGATTTCACATGGAGCTGTGAAAGACAGTAAAAAAAGATTTTTTTTTATAAGAGAAAATGAAAAGAACCATTTATGAGCATTTATGAATGGCTGTATTTTTTTTTCTTTTTTTTGTCTCACAACTGAATTGCATTAGCCTCACCTTCTTTTTGTTATTCCTTAAATCTCTCACTCGTCACACTTCGATATGATGCAGAGGGCTGGGGTTGGGAATGGGTACCAACAGACCGAGGACCTTCTGCTCCTGCATGTCCACATCAACTGAAGAGAACTGCTCTGCTCATCCCAGGGAGAAGAAGGCTTTGTAAGCAACACCTGTTGTGTGCTGGCCCCTTGGAGAAGCTCAACAGCTTAAACATCATTAAACTGATTGCTTTGCCAGGTGTGACTAATGCTGGTCCAACAGATCAAAAGCTGGCCAAGGGGAGCTGAAGTAAACAGAAAGCATCATATGAAACTAGGAAACTGGGATAAAAATAGAAAATAGAAACAAATAGATTAAGATTACAAATAGTAAAAGTAAGTTGATTGCCTTTACAACTGAGTCAGTGCAAAATCAGCTGTCACAACTCCTGTCCCTTCCACATCACTTCTGCCCCTTCTTTGATTCACCTCATGGTCCCTTCACCTGATGAAAACTCCCACTCTTTGTGTCATGTCTGACATCAAGCAGGAAGAATTTGGAAAATCACACCCTGGACTTGTCAAGACTAGGTGCCTCCAAACCTCTAGATTTGCCCTGAGCACAAACTGGAATTTGGGGTTCTCAAAAACTCAGAAAGTCATGGTCAATGACTTCAAGTTGAGCATTGCTTACCAAAGGCTGGCTGTTTGCAATCTGTTGGAGCAGTGAATGTATAGCAAATTAGGAGCCACTGTTCTGGGACACAGATAACATCGTTCAGTCTGGGACAGTCCCCATCGGATGTGTGATTTACCACAGAAAATCAGAAGAGCCACTGCTGCCAGCACACAGGTCAACCATGGACACACAAAACCCATTTGTGCAGGCAGATAGGGTGTCCCAGCCCCATATGTACAACAGCTCCTTTTCCAGATACCTTGCAATTGCAAAAGTACAGGGCAAAGCACGTTCCATACACTTCTCATGCAGTGCATGGGGTTCAAACATGTAGTAGAGGAAATTTTACCTTTACTCTGACACCAGGCAACCCTAGTGGCAGCTGCTCTGCCTTGCAGACCCTTTCAAACCAGTGGTCAGAGCTTGGATCTTGCAGATGTGGGTCTTGAGGTAGCACTGAAAGATGTACCAGTGTAGACATGGCATTGAGAAGGTCCGAGTCAAAATTCCAGCCACAGCATGTGCATCCAGCATCTGATAAGGCCTGACAGAGAATGATTCTGGGGTCATAGACTGAGGAATGAAGGCAGAGATGGCTGCTAACAGGACAGGAAGGAAGCAGGGTCTTAGGCAGGAGCTGAAGCCCCACAGAAGTCATGCCAGGTGGGAGCAGATGCAGCACAGAGCCTGGGCTGGGGTCCTGTGCTGGCTGAGGGGGTCAGCATATCCCCAGGCCCCATGTGCACCGCAGCTGCAACAGGGACAGCTTTGGTGCCTGAGACATCAGCACTGTGGGGCCACGCACCCATGGGATGTACAAAAACACCCCACACACCTCTCCTCGGGGGTACACGTGGTTTGGCTAGCAGCAGCACCCAAGGATAGGCAGGACAGGGCTTCATGACCAGGGAGAGGTGCAATGCTCAACAAACTCAATGTAATGAGACCCCCTGACATGAGATACAGAAGTTCTCATCAGCTGCACTTGTCCTAAGTTTCATGTGTGCTTTTGGGAGCAGAAACCTCCTAAACACAGGCTCTGGGAAATGAACACCCAGTGGGCTTGAGGTCCCCAATTTAACCACCAAGCGTGCCAGTGGAGATGACAATGAGTATGTTTTAATTGTAATTTCCTTAGAAAGAAAATTTGTCCAGGGGAAAAAAACAGAACTAGGTTTAGGCCTGAAGAAACAGTTTAAAAAATTGTTCTATTCAAGGTTTTGAAAAAGTCATGAAAGCAGATACAGAAGTGAGGTACAGCAGCCACCAGCAGCATGCCATCCCACAGAAACTGCTCCAGCATCTTTTTCCTCTTATAAAGGTGAAATAAAAGTAACAGCAGCTCTCAAACACAAAACAGATTTGCTTCAAAGCTTCGTAAGGAAAACGAGCTTGAAAACGTTTATCAGACTGGACTGCTGCTCAAGTACAGCACCTTTCCTGCCTCTCTCCTTCCTGCCTCCCTATCTTTACTCAAAAATAATTGCCTGGAAAAATGAGCATTCCTGTAGTTACTCCTGAAGACTGTTGTATGCAGGTTTTGGTGAAGTAAGGCAGAAGACATTAGATTCACTGAATATTTGAATTAATCTCAGCAGGACAATTACTACAAAGATTTTCTGCTCTAGTTGCTTGCAGAGAGATGTGCACTTCTTAAAATCCCAGATATTTTCTGTTTAACTTATTTGCAAAGCAAGACATAACAGTGTAAAAAAATCAATTGAACAAAACAATTTTATTGGCGTTCACATGCTACAACAAGGTGTACGAGCAAAAGACTTCAAGCAAGACAAGCAAGCGGTCCTGTAGCTGCTTTCAAACACCTCTGCTGTTTGCAGCAATGTAGGCTGAGCACACCAGCAGCTGGAACAGGTTTCCTCCTTGATCAGTTATTTAGCCTTTCCTTTTATTTTGCTGAAAGTTCTTTTTTTATATATATATAATTTAATACAATTGCTACCTTTAATAAAGGGTGTATCCCTGTACTTCTGCACGTTTGAATAGAGCACTACAATCCCCTGCTTTCATACCTCTCTTCCACTGGTTCCTCTCTACTCCCAGTAGTTTGTCAGGCAGGGGAAGGATGAGATGTCAATACAAGTTCCAGCAGATCAAAGAACAGGATCTGTCAGGCCTCTGCTGCCTCCACCTCCATATTGTGTTGCAGTCCTCAGGGGCGAAGCAGAACCTTTAATTTGAGAACCTGCACTGAAGAAGTTACAGAATGTCAAAAAATGGATGAAAGCCAAAAAAAGTCTGTAGGCTTGAGATTTGAAGGAATAAAGGGAGAATTAACACCCTCACATACAAGTGCACTTCTTGTCATTAGAGAGGAGATAATAAAAAAAGATGTTTGAGGATAATTAGCTAAAACTGTACTGTAATCTTCAATAGAAAAATAGATCCTTTACAAAAATTCCCTTTGGAAATATTGTAGCTCCTGCAGTATTTATTTCTACACTTTTTTGGTTTGCTTTTATTCAAATACTTTATATATACTTTAGATGCAATTGATATTTAAATTTTGTTCAGTCCTTTATGAGGCTCAGTGAACAGAAGCAATTCAATCAGAAATAAAGAATGATGTGAATAAGCAGCAAGGGAGTGTCTTTTCATCCAGGGCAGATAAAAATTAATATCCACAGAACAGCTGTTAAATAGGGCAGATTTTTTTCATTGCTTCAGTAGTAAAGCCACACTGATTATGTACCAAGCAAGCAGTATACTCTTGAGAAAGATGGGTGACAGTGCTGAAATTTGCTAAGAGGGGACAGGGGAAGGGGAACACGTGTTCTACTTATTTGTAGTAATAAATCCCACAGTAAACCACTAACAGTTGTTACTTTACTCACATTAATGATTTCTGTTACCTAGGCTTTATTTTTAAAGAAAGTGATTTTGTCAATAAAATTATACAAAAACCAGCTGGTTTCACACTTGAAAAGTAGAGAACATTTAGTTAGAGATAATAATTAGTCAAACAAACTTTCCAGTTTATATCCCTGATAGAAGGAAATTATCTTACCATTAGAAAACAGCAATTAAGTAATTAGCCCAGAAGTAGTCTTTATTAAAGACCACAGGGCCAACAGTAGTGGAGGGGAACTGGATAAGCAAAGTAACAGAAGAGACGCGTGCACTTGCCAACGGTGCAAACCAACAGGAGCCCTCAAAACCCAAACATCGCACGGGTGGGTGCCTTGCGCTGAGAGGGTGGGGGCAGAGCAAGCTACGCGCCCACCACGAGCCACTCACTGGAGCCGGGCGGCTCCTCCAAGCTCAGCGCAGCCAAATCTGGGATTAAAATACCAGATAGTTCCATGCCACCCCCTTTCATGTCTGAGGAATGAAATGAGGCGTTATAACTTCATGAGCTAAAGCTGGAAAGTAGAAAAAGGAGAAGCCCCAGTGCATGGGGACCTTTCCAATTGCTGAGCAGAAATATGGGTCTGGTCAAAGTAACTGGCTTCCCTGCTTACTCTGAATGGTGAGAAATAGTGGAAACCTAAGCTATTCAAATAGCTTCATCTTCTGATGTATTGCCTTTACATTTCTTATTCTCAACAGGAGGGTTCTGCATAACAACACTAGCTTTAACTCCTTAATGCAACTATCTGAACAGAGAGTTTAGGGGGACAGGCTAGGAAACATCCCCTCCACAGCTCCAACGCAGACTAGGGTAAACCCACTTTTCCCTCAAGGATCCTGAGGCTTTTTGTAACCTTGAGGTCACACAGCAACATATTCAGCACCATATCTGTTCAACACCACATCTTATCTCTCCTCCCTCAAAGGGAGGACCACATTGTCAGTACGTTATAACATTAAGTTTTATAGTTAGTTTGAAGTGGAAGGAGAAATACGTCCTGTTGTTTCTCATCATCTAACCAATGCTTCTACTGGTTCAGGGCGTTACAATCACAATGTATTTACCTAGTACTTGCATAAAAGGGTGAGGAAGACACCAGACAAAGAAACTTATAGTCTTCAAAATTCTCCATGTAACACTGGTGCAAACCTCCTGTAGTGTGGAAGAGGAATCAATATTTGCACAAAAACCACAATAATGCAATAAATAAATTAAAAAATAGCTGTTCCTCTCAGGTCTAGAAGGAAAAATGGAAAAAGGACAAGGGGGTGGAACTGGAAAGGAATATTTACATGAAATATTTTTTTCTCAGAACACTGACAGAAATTTAAAATAATATTTGAAATACTGTTCTTACAGTTGCACTTCATTTTCTCACATATTTTGACATACTAATTATAGAAAGACATGGTTTTTTTTAATTTAAGCTTGCACATGAAAATTCCTATAAAATATACAGGTGTAACATCCTGGTGTGTTTCACAGGTTTATAGGATGGCTGGCTTTGTGTGCAGTGATGACATCCTGTATGATACTTATATTCTATTAAAGTGGCTGGTAGTACTAACAAAGCCTAGATATATCCTCAATTTTGAGGTTCTTCCAGAACAGCAGTGTTTTCATAACTTCATAATGAATCTACATTGAGATGGTGCACTGACAGAGAAAAATGGATAGGAGTTTCTTCTGTATCAGCACTTTAAATTAGGCCTTCTTTTTAATCCTGTTTCTGGGCCATATAAGTATAACCTTTGTACTTGCTTACAGGTCATTAATAATGACACTTTAAGCTTTTCATTTTGTTACTGTAGGTATATATAAAAAGGGAAAAAATTTACTTAAATATATTGTACGCACCATTTTAAAAATGTAAATACTCTTACTTATGAATATATAGTGCTGATAATGCTTCTAAGAAAATTATATATGTATTTCTTAGTCTCCTAGTAGAGCTTAGTTTTCATGAACAAGTAATTACTGTAAAATTTTCATTTTTTCATGTTTCCCAACAAGGTTGTGGAAGAAGGCAGCCATGCAACCACCAATTATCTTGTAGTAAAAGATACTGCAATGGAACATGTTCACACAAAACCCCAAATGCAGCTTCATCACTATAAGAAAGCACAAGCTTTTCCTGACCATTTAACAGCTGAAACAGAAGTGAGAAAGGAGAACCTGACACCTACAAGTAAGTAAGGGAAGGTAATGTAAAGAAAGATATCTGATCATTACCATGTAATCACAGCTGGCAAAACAGAGACAGATTTCACATGCAGATTTCTACTGAACTGAAAGACCCAGTGAAAGTTCAGCTCAGTGCCAGCTAATGGAATCTGCCAGGAGGCAGAAATCACATGCAACATTGACAATCTTCCCCAATAGAGCAGAATTGCTGCTAAGCAGGAAATGACAGAAGATTTCAGTACGGTCCCCAAACCCCTCTGTGCCTTACACATTCGCAGCACCCTGACTCTGAAGAGTCAGTTCCTCTTTTGTGCAGCGTAGCTGGATGCGGAGGACAGTGAGATGCTGCTGCATGGGGCTCTTCACGCACAGCAGAACAGGAGGGGGTCTGGGGAGCAGGTTTTTCCCCTTGTCAAGGAGGTATCAACATGGCCCTATGCCCATTGAGTTTATGGAGCGAACTCAACTGGGATGGAGGTAGCTAAGCAGAACAGCTAAGCCACCTTTCCAGAGCCAACAAGGTGTAACTCACCTCACGCTCTCTCTGTGCCATAAATATCTATATAATTTTTAACTTTCATTCTTACGTAAACAATTTACAAAAAACCCTTCACAAGATTTTTGGGATGACTATCTGGAATAATTTTAATATCTGATACCATATCTCATATGTCACACACACAAATTATCTCTGGATAATTTTTATGGAAGTTAAAAGGAACCAGCAATAGTCATATACCAAAACTTAGAGGTATCCCTTTTGAGTTTCACATTACTGTGTCTTACGAACTGTGAGAAGTCAGAAACAAGGTTATGTGCTTTTTAGAGCAAGATTTATTGTCATTGAAAAGTACTATCCAAAGTCCTATTACTCACGATATAACATTTAATTTGAATAAAATATATGAGGTTACTTAAGTGCATCAAAAACCAGCAACGCAGAGCCAGGAATGGGAGAGGTTTGAGCTGAAGATGTATTTGAACACTTGTTTATTAAATGCTGTGTAAACAGAACCATTAAACAATTGCAATCTCTGATTTCTATGCCAACAACAACAAAAAAAAGTATTAAATTCCAAAAGGTGGTTTCAGAAAAGTTTACTATGAGATGCGTGATGGCTAAAAGCATAGATGTTTTAAAGAATAAAACATCTATGCTCTTCTCAGTGATGCCCAATGATAGGACAAGGGGCAATGGGTGTAAACTGGAACACAGGAGGTTCCACTTAAACTTGAGAAGAAACTTCTTTATGGGGAGGGTGACAGAGCACTGGAACAGGCTGCCCAGGGAGGTTGTGGAGTCTCCTTCTCTGGAGACATTCAAGACCCATCTGGATGCCTTCCTGTGTAATCTCGTTTAGGTTCCTGCTCCGGCAGGGGAATTGGACTAGATGATCTTTTGAGGTCCCTTCCAATCCCTAATATTCTGTGATTCTGTGTAATAGTCTGACTGAACAGTCTTCTCCCTGTTATTTTTAGCGAGTGTGACATTCTGGAAAACCAGTGGCCACTAAAATCAAGTGCAAAATATGTTAATTCTAAAATGATTTTTTTTCTACATAAACTGAGGGGAATATGAGGTGTAAAATAAATGTTATACCACCTTGTATCAACTAGTTTTATTAGGGCACAAAGCAATTTAGGTGACAGGATGAAAATTGGACAGAGCAGAATGCAGACAAAACCCAATTAAGACAAAAAGCAACTTCAGTTTACTGAATAATCTATAAAAGCCAATAACAAATTACAGAAGCCAGAGAAAATTACAAGTAGGGTTTGTTTTCTGTGCACAATTAGAAGTATTGAAAGAAAAATAAAAGCATAATATTACCAAATGATTAGGGTGGGGTTATTTCACATACAGTCTTCAATGGTGAAGGACAGAAAATGTATCAGCAATTTGAATAGGTTTCTGCATAAATACAGCTGGCTTTTGTTAAATAGAGGAAAGCTAGGGCTCTGAGGTACTGAATCCACAAGAAGACAGATAACACAGCACCTCCTTTTTAGATGCTGGGTCATGAGTTGGGTTTCTTGCTTTGTTAATGGTCCTGCAGTTGGTGCCTAGGTGTTCTACAGGTGAGCTACAAAGTCAGGCTGCAGTTTACTGATCAAGCTGGCTTAAAGATTTCTAATGCCAAATCAAAACACATTAAATGATCCCAAAACAACACATCAGCCAAAAGATCTTACAGGATTTGTGCCAGCAACCCTCCTGCCCATGTAGCAGTGTGCATGTTCCGCTGTGCTTTTCCATGCCCCATCCCCGCTCTGGGCTTGGGGATGTTAGGTTTCTTTTTTCTTCTTTTAACTGTTAGCTCCCGCAATGTCCTTTCACCTTCACTTTGACAGTTGCCACACTGGGGTTTTCCAACAAGGAGCATTTGCACAGGGCTCGTTCCCATCAGCAAGAGGCTGGTCACATCTGCTCATCGCTGGGCATCTCCCCAAGCTGCAGGAGGGAGGAAGCAGTTGAGCTGCTGGGGTGCTGAGGGTAAAGCGGACATGCTGCAGCCCCTGCTTGGAGCATGGCCCTGCCAGGGTGGCACAGATGGCTCCTACACCTCCATGAGCAACAACAAATGAAGACAAAGTATAAGTCACAGTCATGACTGAGCAAGGCTCATGCTGTCCAAACAGAACAAAGCTTCCTTTTCCCCTGCAACATAGCCTGGAGATACAGGAACTCTCTTGCCACAAGAGAAATAACTGATATGAATTCCTCCAAGCCAAAGATGAAAGCAAAAAATTGTCAATTTTTAACTGAAAAATTTAGGCTGGCTCCTGTGTATCTTTTCTGAGGCAACTCATCCATGTGCAAGAAACATGGACACTTAAATGAAGGTGACTTCTACAAAGAACCTGACTCCAAGGCACTTACCTGCCACAGCTCTCACTGTCAGAGCTTTTAAGTTTTTCATTAATGCATGTATGTGTTCCATCACTGTTAACATTATCACCTCCAACCTAGAATACAGTATCCTGGTTCATCAGATTCCTCCTGTACAAAGCTGCAAAAAGAACAGAAATATTATATATTTTGTTGGCATATACATTTCACAATATTCAAAGAAAACTTTGAGTGCTCAGCAATGCCAGTGGGCAGCTACTGGAATTCCCAAAGGCACTATGGTGCTTCAGCTGTTAATTGAAAGGATAACCTTACAAGATAACTTTACAAGCTAGGACCTATTCTCCAGACCTTTATACAACTTGCACCACCATAGCACAGGGAAACGTTATCTCATCCAGCATAAAGTCTGCAGGCATGAATAAAACTCAAAGGGTTCTTTTGAACTCACAAGGTATTTTTATATTAAATCAGGAAGTTGTATCAGGCTGAAACACGACCAGAGAGAAAACCAAATAGGGATTTTTTTTCCTTCACAGTTCTGAAAATCAGTTCTAATAATTTAACTACTAGGTAATAAATTCCTACAAATGAGTACAGGTGACACTGAAAAACCACAAAAAATGGTGATTTAGTGACAGCATTATCAGCGTTGCTTTATCTTGGACTATACATTAGAGTAGACCTACACCAAAGAACAGAAGTCCTTAATATTAATGTTTTAGTACCTATTTCTCAAGGGAAAGAAGCCATATTATGATTGCAGTACTTAGCAGAATATTTACTGCAGTTGCTTATTCCATTTCTATTTTAGGTAGCTCTTCCCTTATCGGGAAATTAAAAAAAAAAAAAAAAAGGCCAGCAGGAAATGCTTATTAGCGCCAGGGGCTTTTTCGTAAGGAGTATAACATGTGAAATTAATTTAATCTCTTTCTGCTCTGAAATATGTTGCAAACAGATTTTCTTCAACACATTATACAAAACTATTCACGGACTCATTTCAACAATAATTCATATCCTGAACCTCATTAGTAAGTAGTTTGCTGCCAGTAGGCAGTATTAAAAATGAACTGTTTCAACAGATTAGTCATGTTGCTTTGTTGGGCTTTTTTTTAAAAAAAAACCCAAAAAACAAAACAACAACTTGATTGCATTGTTGTAAATGAGACAATAAATTTGCCCATGTGGAGACAAGAATTCAGTACTATGTACCATTTTGCAATATTCAGTTAATCTCTATTTTGGCAACCACTCCTACTAGCCATCTTGCTTGCTATCCTTGCAGAATGCAACCAACAACACAGCATGAAAATAGGTTAAATGATCTTCTTAACAAATGGAGTAGCTAAAGCCTCACCCAACCTTTATTCATTGTAGAGTAAAATTAAACTTTTTTTTTTTTTCATATTGTGTATTAATTTGCATTGATGTCATGGAGGTACCAATGGAGGCACCACTTTCTGTTTGTACAAGTTACTACATGGGGACTGCAGCAGTAGAGAAGGCAGCACAAGGTTTCTCCATTTGCAGACCAGGAAAGCATTATCAAAAGCAAAGTGCAGCTTTGCAATTAAAGCTTCAGTGACAAATAAGGTAACTCAACAGAAACAGGAACTCCCCAAGAGCTGCATATTCCATAAAATTGTATTTAGTTTTTCTACTTTTATACAGTTAACTTTTAGAGAGCAGTGCTGTGCTGGCTTTTCTTCAGAAGGAAGGAGGAGCTGCAGTACTTCACATTCTGTGCTACTGTGGCTTCAAAGAGCCTGTTGAGGACATGGAGCTCTGCTTTGATACCACTGCTCATTCGTAGACAATGATCTGCCCTCCAGGTCACAGAGGTAGATCTGCCCTCTGCCAAACTCTGGGAAATTGAACTCTGCAGCTTCTGTTATAAATTGTCATTTTGCTCCTTAGAAATTCACTGCTACCTTACTGGAACAAGTCTTAGCATCTGAAAAGCCACCTGAGATACCAAAACTTACTAGGCTAAGTGAATGCACAGACCATAGAGGAGCTGTTTACAGGGCTGGCAGAAACAAATGTAGTGCAGAATTAATTTTTGGCTGCACCTTATATAACATAAGAGATAACAGTTTGCATGCTCTAGCAGTCATTCAAAACACAATGTTTCCTCTCTCTTACCTAAAAAGTTTAGGAGAAAAAAAAAAGAAGTAATAGAAGCTTGCTTAATAGTTAATTAATTTTTCTCATTATCACAAACATCTAGAGCAACCATTCAGCCCTGAAGACTCAACAATTTTCATCTGTCAAAGGAGTGTTGTCAGATTTCAGTTGTACTCCTTGTACTATGTAGTACTCTATATTTCAGGTCAATTGTGAGCTGAAGTTCACAAAGATGAACTGGATCGGGGCTTGTAGCTAGCATTTTGCATAACAGTTCTCATATGATTGCTAGAAGAGTAATCTCTGCTCAATAAAGAGCTATGAAGCAAAAAGCAATCCTTTGGTCCTTACTCTTCCTTTCTGGTAGGTTGTTTTCTGTTACTCTTTTTGCTAGAAGACAGCAGCCAGATTTCAGAAGACCTAAACACTGATGTCACACCAGGTTGAAACACAAGTTACAGCTGTTCCTCTGCAGAAGAAGATGTCTCCCCATTCATCACTTGGCCCCTCATTGTGGGGAGGCAGAGCTGCAGCTTGAATTTGAGCTTCTCGTGACATGGCTATGTCAGCTCTCCTGCAGGTACTGCAAAGACCTGACCTTTCAAATGTAAAAATAGAAAACTGAATTCCCTGGATGGATAGTACAGCTAGAATTTGAGGCAGGAGGATATTTAACTTGTTTTCCTATCAATTAGATAGATTCCTTAGACTACATATACCCTTCAAACTCTCATAAATTAATAATATTAAAATCTTAATTGGTAACCAGCCCTTTCTGCTTCCCCCAGGCAATTACAACAACTGAATTAGACTCAGGTAACTCAATTATACATCAGCCTAGCCCAGCGCTCTCCAAGCAGGTCTCTAAGCAAAACTCTCCATGAGCTTGATGAAAACAGCATTAGGATTGCTTTGGTGAGGTCAGACAGCGCATGCTTACAATAATCAAGACTTAAACTTTCTCCTTGAAGGTCAAACACTGCCTCATTGTTTATGCTATAAACCTCTATTCTTGGCACTTGGACGTCTCATCCATTCTGACCCAGAAATTCTGCTGATCTGCTGGGTGTAGTATGAGGTTGACCTTGTTCTTGACTTGTTTCCCTTCAGTCCTGCTTTTTTCCCAGACACTGTGCTTCTGACATATATGTGAAGCACAAGAGATCAGGTAGAAGAAATCCTGAACTGTGTTTCAGCAACCTGCCCTGTGTTTCCTCTTCTGCACACTCCTGCTTTTCTGCTTGGAAGCAGAAGCAGTGCTTTACTTCACATATAAAAACACAACATGAACATGGAGGAGTAAGAAAGGGCAGCTCCAAAAATCTGCATGAACAAAGCCATGGACCTCAGTCCAAATAAACTTGGAGCCATGTTAAAATGAATCCTTAACCTCTTGCCTCTAAAGGGAGCCCAGGATAAGGCACAGAGGCATCAGTGCAGTACACGGGGAGAGGCATGTGTCTCCAATGCACCACCCAGCCATCCCATTCCCTGAAAACTTGATGTGTTGCATGTTGTTTTACATTCACTGGACAAAACTCTGTGACTTTGCTGTGAAACAAGGATTTCCTTGCTTTCGGGAAACACCCCGCCCCTAAGCTACCACCCTAGACTCTCATCTCTCTGCTCCAGAGACGTGATGACTGTGCTCCATGCTCCCTGGTACCCTACATCTGCAGAAGGGGCAGGACATGCCTCCCCTGGTGAAACAGGCCATTGCCAATGGCTGTTTCCCAGGCTGGGGGAAGCTGATGGCCTGGGCTTGCTGCCCTGCCCTGGGCACCTGCTCCATCTGCTTGGCTGTTATGCAGAAGGTGGGAGGCACAACCAGACAGAAGGCAAGGCTTCTAAAATAATCCATGTTTGCAGACATCCAAGAATGGGTTGGGGTTCTTGACAAAGGTTCACATCCCTTTTTTCAGGCTAGGCATTAAAACTACAAAGTAGGCAAATGTTCAGACACAGCTCTGTGCTCAACATCCCCCATCGCTAACTCGGAAGGGATTCCTATTGCACAAGGGCTGGTCCAAACCCCCTCTCAGACATTTAATTCTTCCCTTTGTCTTTACAGGGAGCCTATATGTTCTACCATACGATTGCACTTTAAGCACTCAGAATTCAGGCACTAGAGCACTTAATTCATGGGTACTAAGCCCTTTTTTATATCTGCTCTCCATCAGTAACTTGCTGACACAAGCAAAATTGATATACACAAGGGTTAAAAGGATTAATGGAAATCTACATTAGAGATTTGCACCAGATGAACCAGATTGATTTTTAAATCCACTTGATTAAATGAGTGTACTTTTTCAAGATGGATTCTTTTAGCAATTTCTCCCTCAAAGGCTTCACTGATATTTCGCATACAGTGACTAATTGCTTTTCAGAACACTGTGTACTTGTTCTCTGCTTCTGTGGACTTTAGTGACTTCTGCACAGTCACTACATCTAGGTAAAGTGGGTATAAAATGCTATTCTGCTTGACAGTATTTCACACCACTCTGCAGGGATGTACACAGGATCATGAAAGGGGCAAGAGAGCACCTGACAACTGCTGTCGGAGGCAGAGCTGCAAACAGTGGAAAAATACCTTGCCAAACACTTCCCAGGTGGGGGAGCCGTCATTCTGCCTTTGTAAGGTGAAAAAAGCAAAGTCAGGGTGGGAGCAGAGTCTAGAGGTGGTCGAGCCTTTGCTGTGAAGAGCACAGAGGAGGAGGAGAGGGAAAAAACCCTCACCACCTGCCCACTCCTCCACTGCCGTGCAGTAGCGTGCAAAACAGTCCCCAGCATACCTGCAGGACAGCTCTGGCAGGGCTGGCAACCTGCTGCCCTCCTTATGACAAAGGCAGATGACGAGTGATTATTTAATAACAGCTCTTGCCCTGTTTAACATTCTTTTTATGCTAAATTCTTGAACCCTTCTGCTCTACCACTGCATCTAGGGTTTACTTCCCCCCCTTTCTTAACCTTGTAAGCAGTTTTTGTGCAGCTCTGTCTCAAGTTCATGTAGATTTTTTCCTTCCTCCTTCATGCACAAGTGGATTTCAATATAAAAGTCTGCCAAGTCTTCAAAAATCCTCTGAAAACTCTCCTCCTCAGCAAAGTGCATTTCAGTATAAAAGTCTGCAGTCTTCTAAAACCTTCTAATACTTCTCCTCCACAGTGATGCCTTCAGAACCTGGACAAGCAATTGGTTTGGCTGACAGTCACATTGTTGTCCATCATGTTAACTAGTGTTTTCTCATTGCCAGCTTGTGCTCCCTGCTCTTTTTTATTTCTGTGCTGTGCCTCATCTTACACAGGAACTGTTTACTTCATGGGACAGGGACTGAACTGATGTTAGAATCATAGATTTAAGGGATCTTAAAGTTGGGTTTTACCATCCACTGTTTCCTTACTCAAAAGGGAGTGTACTCTGATGCTTCCCTTCAAAGAAGAACAGGGTTTGTGGACAAGTCTCAAGGTATGTTTGAAAGGACAGTTGGTCCAACTGAGAGATAATTTAGACTGTGGCTCCTTTGGGAGGTGCAGGGAGATCTGCATTCAACCCCCTCATGTTTACCCCAGCAGCAGAAGCGCTCAGGATACAGTGCTGGACATGAGCCAGCACAGCTCTGGCTTTAATCTAGATGCACTTGAGTAACATAGGCACAGTGACAGCCTCAGACAGGGCTTCAACAAAGAGGCTGAGATCTCTGAATGCATCCAAATTACGGTAGTCATACGCCTGCCTAAATTCACCATCACATTAAAATAAATGCACCATACTAACATATTTATCTGCTACCCACAGTCTCATGCTGCCAGAGCTGTCATGAGTAGGAGGAAGAAAGCCCGTGGTCAAAAGAAACCCTTTACAAAAGCGTACAAAGGGATCTTATTTCTTAAACGTCATCATCCTGCTCATTGTAGCGGTTGCACTCATATGCCCCATAACGACAACAGAAGCAGAACTGGGACGAAACTTCCCCAGATATATGGCTCCAAAGCATGGAGATATATTATTTTGCACTCTGTTGCTGTGCAGGAAACCTGGCTGATGCCCATGGCATTACTGCTTGTTCACCCGAGCACACAGAAGAGGAGGTTGGTGTCCCAAAGCCTCCTCAAGCCAGACTGCTCGTTTCAGTTGCTTTGGAGCTGCTAGAAATGTCAAAATTCACTCCAAGTACATTCACAGGTCTTCTCATATAATGTTCTGTACTTAATAGACAAAGAGGTCTCTGGAAAATTCATTTTAATTTTCTTTTACACAGCCAGGCAGGGCTGTGTAGAAGGACAGTTTATGGCTACAACTTCTCTGCTTCTTGGAGGCAGCATGAAACCAATTCTGAAATTTCTAGAACTTGGTGGCTGTTACTGCCACCACATGCTCCCTGCTAATGCTGCGAGGAGCCGCTTGTGACTGTACACAGTCTCTGTTGTGACCAGTAGTGTGTAAGACTCGGCTCAGTCTAACGGAATAAGGACCAATACTTCACTGAGGGAGAGCTGCATGCCAAGCCCAGCTCCAGCTGGACTCTGCCTCTGACTGAAGTAATGAAATTCCTCTCCCAGGGTCCTCAGCTATGAAATAGATATCGACCTGCATTGGGTTGATGTCATACTTAGAGCAAGGAGTAAAGAGTGTAAACCCCTGTCACACCCTAATCATTGACTTTAGAGTTGATAGATAAGGTGTGAATCATAGTGGAAATTAGTTAAGTATTTCTAAATTGTTACAAATATCGAGCAGTAGAAAGAAAGGTCAGGCCTGACCTCAAAGAGGTGCTGCTACAGAAACAAGGGCCTTTCAAGGTAATGTAGCTACAGTGGAAAGACAAATCCAGTAAGGGGACAGGAAAAAAAAAAAAAAAAAAGTATGAAAAATTAACTAAGAAAGGAAAAAAAGTCGAGACAAGGGCATGTCTTTTCAGAAGAGAAATATCAAATTAAGAAAAAAAAAGGGGGGTTGAGGAAAATCAATACACACAAATAAATTAAAAAAAAAAAAAACACAAAGGAAAAAAAAATAGAAATAAAAAACTCCCCAAGCATTTACAAGAGGTCTTTCCCACAACACTACTCTTGATTCCTACTGTTAATACTTCCTGTGCATTCCTAATGTACTTCTAAAATCACAAGACTTGATTAATCAAATATGGATATAATATGGATATCCTCATTGCTGAAAAGCACAGGAAAAATACTGTATAAGGACTGGTATCTGCTTTTCCCTTTAGTCCCATGGATTTGAAGACTAAATTAATGATTTCAATGAATAATGATTTTTTTCTTCTTATTCTCAACCAATCGTCCATTAGAATCTCTAATATATTTTGTAAGACACCACTCTTGAGAGTTGACAACACTTGATAAAAGAAGATATTAATAACATTTAAATAATCACTATGAGATTAATCTCAATTTTAAGGCTGTTCTTTATGACTGATAAGGTTAGCACTTCCATGGTCCCTCCTCTTTCTTCATATTCTGATTGGACTAATGAGTATGCCATGACATGGATTTTTTTGTCCTACTTTCTACTTTGGATAGTAATTCACTTCTTCCTCTGACAATTAAGATATATCTTAGAGAATTACTATTCTACACTACACTGAACATAAGTCAGAACAATTTTCAGTTCAATTTGCAGGCCCCAGAGGAAACTGCTAGCATGTGCATATTGCACCTCTGTAAATGAACGCATGAATTATACATCAATGTTATATGTCTCAATTCTTTTTAGATTATGAGTTGTTTGTAGAATACATTAAGATTATACAGAAATTATCATGCAAAGTGACCCAAAGCTTGTATTGCTGAGTCCATAATAAAGGTATCAGATCATATCTGCAGAGAACATAGCTACACCATTTACAAAAAGAGACATGGTGTAAGGTTTCAAAAAGCAAAATATGAGTAGTTTACCTGGATATCAGAAAGGCTCCATGGCTCCGCCAACAGACCATCAACAAAAACGAGTAAACATAACCGTATCATCATAGGCCTTGAGGGCATGACTCAGCACTATCTCATCCAGTCTAGTAAAATGTCTGAAAATCACATCTTTCCCTGGAAATCTGGGAAAGTTGGCATTAGTTGTGGGTTCTGCAACTGTATGTTTTTTCTGGTCATGAGTCAAGGCTGGTATAAAGCTTTCAGAAAGCTAAATCACACAGGCTACAATTTTATAATCTTGAAATCAAGGATTTCAAGCACAGGAGAACCCACCTTTCTGAAAATCCCAATTAAAGAAACAGTGATCACAGTTTTCTTGCAATAACACAAAAATATCTTTTTCAGAATATAAATGGCTATATTCCAAAAAGTGAATTTCAAGGAATTCAGAAAGAGCAAGAACATTAAAAAAAAAAAAAAAGTAATGCTAGGCAAAAATAAAAGGATTATGAAGAGCTTTACCAAGTACATATGTGAAAAAGTAGGTCTAAGACTGAGGCAGAAATTAACAATGATTCAGAAATGACAAAGATTGAACACAATCTGTAAGTCTAATAATGTGGTAAGAGAAGATGAGCCACTAATGTAAGTAGGTAAATGCAAGTAAAGGAAAACATGAGGATCTTCACATCTGGAGGAAGTGTTGGGAAAAGAGCAGCTTTCTGCACTGCTCAGTAGTTGGGGAGAGCAATCAGTGAACCAGAAAATAAACACAAAATATAAAGATCGTTTTGAAAATTAACATCAGATGGAAAAAAACCACTTTCAAGCTATGGTCCCCAAAACTCTATTTTTAGTATTCATTTAAAAATGCCACCACTAATTTACTAGCACAGTTGAAGTAAATGGATATACTGAACACAACACTAGAGGTAGAAGACATTTTCAGAGATCAGAAATTATGCTGAGGAAAGGCAAATCTGGAAAGAATTACAACTGGGTTGAATTAAGTGAATACTTTTAATGTTTTTTTAATTAAAACAAGTTCCATTCCAGAATTACATTTTCATTTCCAGTCAGACTGATACATTTACTGTGGAGTAAATCCAAACAATTTTACATCTGATTTTTATGCTTGCCTCACAACAAAATCCATTACTCACACAGGTCTGGTAAGTACCTTTCATTCAGACTAAAGGAAGGATTCATTAAATATTCCCATGTGTGATGACACCTGAAACAGAAACTCCTGCCCAAGGTTAAAGCCAGTATGGCTTAACTGCCCAGTTAAGCCAGTTCAGTTAATAGGCTTCTCTGATTTCTCATTTGATTGCAAGGTAATGGGTTGAGGCATAAATGTTTTTTAGCTCTGCATTATTAGAGGCTGAGGGAAACCAAAGGGCTAAAAGCAACCCAGCAAACAGCACAAACTGTATGCATCAGGAGCAAATGCAGGGCTTAGTGGTGTACAGAACCAGCTGGAAAGTCAGCCTTGTCTACCATAAGCTAAAAAGTTGCTTGTGGAAGTCTTATTTGTATACTATTTGTGTCAGGGCCATTAAGCAAACAATGTTGCAACAAATAAATATGAAGGATGATCAATTTCTGCTATTGATAGACAGAAGTCACAAGAGCCTTCAAATATTGGCAAACAATTTGTGCCAAAGGACAACAAATTACTATGAGGCCAATGTTCAGACAAAAAAACCTATGAAAAGGCACAAAAGCAGAGAATGAGAACCTTGCAATACTGATCTGAATTGGCCTCCCAGGGCATAAGACCCTCATAAAGTCTTCCTGCCTCTTGAAAATTAATATTAAAAGTGGGAAAGACACATCTATGTACACAAAGGTATTGACACATATTTATATGTGGGTATAAACCCCTTAATTCTCTCTTGGACCAGGCCTTTGGAAAAGATAATTTGCATTAACAGTTGCCCTAGCTATGCAGCACTAGTCAGGTATCTATGCCATTTTTCATGCCACTCTTTCAGATCATAACACAGTAAGAAAAGAAAAAAAAAGCCACAGCATCTGTCATGTACAGAGCCCATCCTTTTTCTCCTGATAAAAGTTGCATATGTGTTCATTCATCATCAACTTCATGAGCTTTTATACATAAAGGCAGGCCTCAAGATCTGCTTCTACCTGCCACAGAGAGTAATGAGATCAGAAATGATCCTGAATCAGTCCCACAAAAGCGCTGCCTCATCCCCTGACTTTTCTGTTGTGATAGTCAGATTCATCGTACCTGAGCTGACAGCTGTTATCTTAACCCAGATGCATACCATAAAATGTCTTTAAGGACCTTCAGAAGAGGAAGGCAATCTCGAACATAACACATTTATTTTGCAGAGAGAAGTAAGACTGTGAAGGTAGGACAGGTCACGTGCTCATGGAAATTTCTGTACTTGATGAGATATTTGTGATAGCAATTAAGAAGTCAGGAGAACCACCCAACCTGCATTATAAAAGGCCCCCCTGCCTGGGATTCAGCCATCAGCAGGGATGGAAAGGCACCTCAAGGGTACGAAACACTGAAGAGCAGCAACACTCCCACTTGCATCACTAGAAACAGATCTTTCACAGCATTATCCCTGGCTTTCTTGTAGCAGTATTTAATAGATTAAATGCTAGGAAAAGGATGGCAAAAGAGCTTGAATGATCTGACTTAACTTAGTATTGCTTCTCTCTACAAATAACATAAAAGAAAGCTTACAATTTACAATGTTTATAAACACTTGTTTCCGAGGAAAAAAAAAACCTTCTCAAAAGGAGCAGTCAGTAAATGAAACTTTGTTCACCTTTTCAAGTTTGCTTCAACTTTGTGGAAACATGCTGCTTTTCTCATGTAGAGATCCATAAAATAGTGTCTTTTAATTCTCTCACTGGATGTTTAATAAGAGATAATAATTATTTACTAATTACTTATGCCTAGAAGCAAAAAGTTTTACTTACAGTTATCAACTCTTTCAGCTCCTTAGTCTCCTCCTGGTTTGGAGCAAAACTGGGTTACATTATCTTGCAATTTAAAGACTGTATGTTTTCTTGGCACTAGCCACACAGCCTCCACTCAAACATTGAAACAGCATAAAAACGTACCTCTCATCCTGTTGATATTTGACATCCATGAGGTCACTACCTACAGAAGATGAGTAAGATGTAACACCCAAGGACAGAGATCAGACTAGGCAGGAGTCTCCTTTTCCTAAACTAGTTGTAAAGCAGTTGGGCAGATATAGAGATTACATAATGCTTACACATACTTACATTAAAAAATTATGCTTCTTTCTTTTGGGCTTACATGATACAGACAAATCCAGCGTTTTTATGCAGTAGATACTAAAAACATTGTAAACAAGCAGCCTGTGAAAACTTCGAAGCTGTTTGGAGTCAGCAGATGCATCCGCTCTGGCAACTCCTAATTACATCATCAGCTGTTTGCCTGTTTTTGATCTAGTATGTTATAGAATCATAGAATCATAGAATGGTTTGGGTTGGAAAGGACCTTAAAGATCACCTAGTTCCAACCCCCCTGCCATCAGCAGGGACACCCCCCACTAGACCAGGTTGCTCAAAGCCTCATCCAGCCTGGCCTTGAACACTTCCAGGGATGGGGCATCCACAACTTCCTTGGGCAACCTGTGCCAGTGTCTGACCAACCTGTGCCAGTGTCTGACCAACCTGTTCCAGTGTTTGTTCACATCTTACTATACTAAACAAAGGACCAGGTACCTTGAGCTACTTAACATAAGGGTCCGTAGTAACCTACCATTCCACTATTACTTATTTCTAGGCCCACACTTTTGTGTTTGATACACTGATATCCTCTATGCATGGCTATACATGGAAAGAAACATGTATTCTTCACTTATACTTGCTCAGAAGTAGTAACTCATATGCTGTAAAATTCTGGAAAAGACAGAATAACTTGTATTTTTGAGACATGCTGGCACACAAGCTGATATCGGGGAGTACAGTGCCTACCACCATCCTGGTTTTGATGCATCTGACAATTTTCTGTGATGCAGGAAATACCTCATTGGCCTACACTGGCACATAAGACCACTCTTGAAACAGGGTATATCACTGAAAAATCATTTAGGATTAAATAATGGGGTAGGTATTTTGATTTCAGGACATTTCCTTTGTTTTATACCAGCAATTGTCTCACATAACTGAAATAACATGGGTTATTCCAGGCTGAGGAATGTCTCGTAGCCTCAGCTTTTTTTCTTTCTAGACTTGAATTCCCTTATTATCTTCATAGGAATGACTCCTTCAAACCCTAGGATTACTGTCAGCTGTCTAGAATACCATCAAGTTTTAAAAATCTTTTTAAACTTGGACACAGTATTCCCAAGTGTAAGCAAGCTGCATGAAGCAGAATTATTTTCCTGTCCTTAAAAGTCATACCCTATTTATATATCTGGTACAGCAGTCATTTTTTGCAACTTCATCACGTTGTGAACTCCTGTCTCATTGGCTCTTCATCACCCTCATGTCCCCCTCTGCATTACTGCGTTTTAAAACTTATGTTTAAGAAACTGGCCTTAAGTAAAAATAACCAACTCAATCAGCCCTTACCCAGAATTTTGAGACTGCAAACAATCCAACAGAATATTCCTCTACTCTCCTAACTCCGTCTTCCCCAGTCACACTGCAAATAAACACATTTACTCCCACCACACACTAATCCTATTATAATTACTTCTCAGAAAACCTTTGCTGTGGGCTGGAGGAAATGGAGAAGAAAATAAAAAAACGGTGCCAGAGGCTCCAGTCCTATCAGGGGAAGGTAACTGTTCCTTCCAGCACCTGCTGCAAGCCTACCACTCTTTATACCTGAGGGTGGAAACAAGAATTGCTGCTTTGTTATAATCACCTTTGCTCCAGCATCTTTTCATTAGCAACACCTCTCTGAAGCATTTCTCTACCATCTCTGGTTTCCCTCAAAGCTCCACACAGTTGTAAAACTCCTGCTTGGTAGCAAGAGGGCATTTTCTTCTGCATGGTAAAGGGGCTCTAAGCTCTTTAATATGGGAGTATGCTGAAATTACATTTTACACTATATTTCTGCAATCAATACCTCTAGAAACTTCCACATAAAGCTGAGTGAGATGACATCTTTTGCTGATATGATTTCTAAAAGTTGATGTTTCATGAAAATCACCAAAATAAAACAAAAACTGTAGACCACATTACAGCACGATTTATTTTGCATCAGCAAGGTTAACTGCTGCAAAAGTAGCTTCCTGATTTGAAAGACAGGTTACTGAGTCCCCTGCTGATTGCATTCCTACCAAGCAGCAAAACTGTGAAAAAGGAAAGCCTATGGTCAGCTTCTGTTTGTATTCATGTTGTACTGCAATTACTGAGAGAGGTTAAGGGATTTTCATCCCTGGAAGTTTTTCAGGCTCATCTAGATAAAACTATGGCTGATCTGATTTAATTCCAGGACGAGTTCTGCTTCAAGCAGGAGATGGGGTAGACGATGCCCACAGGTTCCTTCCAAATAACACTTCTGGGATTTTGGTCTGCAAAAGCAGCGGGAAGTCAGTGCTTTTTAGATGTCAAACACTGAATAAAGGAAGAGGAGAAAATGCACCTAAAAATAAAAACAGAGTAAAAGAGTGCCTTGTTTGTCTCACAACAGCAATAAGAGCCAGGAGCAGGCAGAAAATACAAAAGATCTTTTTCTCTCTGGCAGCTTGGGTGGGTGACTCACAGCAAGTAATGAAGTTTCTGCATACTGCTCCCGTCAGCGGCAAGTGAATTCGCCTTCTGAGCCCTGACCTGGGCCATACAACTTGTGGACAGAAGGAGGGAGCTTGGCTTCTTCCTAGTAGTTTTGCCAATAAGACATAATGCTAAGGACAGCTGAGGACAGCAGTTACTGAAACTTAGACTTTGCAAAGCAGCTAAAAACCAAGTGACAGGAAAGCAGATTGAGAAAACGCTAGCACTCTCACATCCTACGGCTGCTCTGAATTGCAGTAAGCTGAGCCTCTCCCCAGACTTTTCTTCCCAGAACTCAGAGTGCCTTTGGATCCCATTAACCTTTACACCTACCTCCTGCCAGACAGGAAAAGTATGATGCATGTTCTTGTACTTCTCTATCAGCTAATTCCCCACCAAAAATTGTAGTTTTCCTTGTGACTTCTAACTTGCAAACCAAGTGTAAAGATCCTCACCTCTACCCTGCCCTGGTGAGGCCACATCTG